>NC_049987.1:4359464-4438597 GCF_000003815.2 Branchiostoma floridae | reverse complement strand
CGAATATTGTATCATGATATGCTATCAACAAAAAGATGCCATCATACAAAAATCATATCATAAGCATTATATCATATATATTTCCGACTCATAGAGCCTGCCTTTATGTCTGAGTTGTCCCCATGGTTATTACGATTATGGTAAACTGACCCAAGACCGACGAGAGCTGAGATTTGATCTAATTATCAACTCACGTGCATGAAGCGATCAAACAATTGTCTGCATCACCTGTGCGGGGCGCGCTGTTCTCTGGTTGCGATTGTGGCAGTTGCGACTGATATATTTTCCCTTTTCGTCAATATCGACAATATCAGGGAAAACTGAAACCATCACAACATGCTAAAAATTCATAAATCTAAAACCTCATCAGTAGACAAAAATTGCCGTAATGAAGTCTGCTTTGGGGGCAAATAAAATCTTACGACGATAGCGAAATTTTGAACATGTTCAAAATCCATTTCAGTCCTATTTTCGTCATAGGAGGCTCCCCGATTTACTATGATTTACCTGCGATTGACGCAAATACGCTCTAATGACCTCATCGTACGATGCACTACGATCCTTGTGACCACGGCTTCATATATTTAAACCATTGCTTCCGATTCTTCCCCGACTTACGACGTACTGCGCTTATGCCGCGCATAAAACCTCCATCGCAGTCAATCGTACGATTCTTGTGACCGGGGCTTTAACGAAAGTTATGGTCGATTATAGACCCTCTGGTGTGTGACCTTGGTACTACAGCAGAACAATTTTTGTTTTTGCAGCAGTTACATCGAAACATTAAATGCATATGAATTAGTCAGAATGCTACACTTGTAAATCTGCGACTTGTGCCTTTTATCACATTTTAAATAGTGTAGTCATGCAATAGTTAATGGGGAACAGTTCTGCATTGGTTTCGATGTTAAAGGCGTATATGGGTAGGTGTTGGGAAGACAAAGATCAACGACAATTATAGACAGACCCCTTGGTACATGATCTTGGTACTGCAACAGAATTTTTGAAAAATATTTTTCCTGGACATGGCTTTGTTTTTTTTTAGGTACGGAGCTGAGATGGATGATGATGGTTCCAGTCGATGGGGAACGTTCAAGGCGGTGCCGCAGGGCAAGTTTGTCGGTAAGGTTTTCTGCAAGACTCGTCTGTTTTGACATTGCATAGCTCGGCCTACAATGTGAAGTCAGTTATCTGTGCGTCTGTCTGTCTGTCTGTCTGTCTGTGTGTGAACAAGGAAACTAAAAAAAATGGGTGGATTGCTTTCATAATTGATAGTACCTAAAAATGGTTAGAGTTTGGGTTTCTAGTGGCTTGTTATAGTACTTCAACCCTGTTTTCATATCTCCACCCTGAATTGAACAATCTATGTTGAACATAGTAAGTTTGGGTTGGAGGATAGCTCTGTTCTTGTGCATGGGATGGAGTGACATAGGTTTGACTGCCTTGGCAGCTTGTTCTGAAAATGCAGGAGCATTTTTGTTCGAAGTGTTTGAAAGATGATATCTGAAGAGAGCTTGGTGGATCATCATGATTTTAGCATGTGTTAGATATTATTGGCTCTATTAAAAGCTGGTTATGCAAATAAGGGATCTAACTTGCATGATTAATGTAGAAAATTTATAAGTCTAGCGCTAACCCTGTTTTCTAATTTTTCAGGCCACCAAAACATCAGCATCATTGTCAGTGACAGATACGGAAGGTAATTCACTTTCAAAACATATCCAAGATAGACAACTGCAGCATCCGACTCCTTTTCTCATCAGGCAAAAAAGCCATATCCAACCGTCACGAAACCACATATACTACCGATCATTGTGTATTCAAAAAAAGAGAGGAAATATTCATGCTATTTTTTTCTTTAATGTTCTTTTTTTCAGGTCTGAAGGCACTTGGGAAGCTAAACGTGTTAGCGCCAATATGAAGATGTACAATTTCCAGACCTATGCAAGTAAGCACCGATAATCCTTTTCTATTGATGTTGCAGCTGGACAATACAGTTTTTGTTTACATGGCAATATAGCTATACTTGTATGAGGGTCTGCATGCCTTTTTCCGTTAAGCGTTATGAGCCATTTTAATTCACCGTTAATCGTTACCGACCTGCTCTAATTCACCGTTAAACGTTATAGGTATATTCTTCGTGAAGCGTTATTGGTCGTTTTAATTCAACGTTAATCGTTATTTGTTATCCCGAATTCACCGTTAGGCGTTACCAAGAAATTCTTCGTAACTCGTTATACACACGAATTCAAATACCAGATAGAACCCCTGAAAATACAGGAAATGGCGTTTCAAAGGGTCCACAGATTTCAAAATTTCTCCGAGCCTCCCTACCTTCGGCTCTGGACAGGGTAAAATATGTTGCGGAAGCGTCGCCCTCACTCATTTATCACTCAATCATACAGATTTCAGTGTCAAACTTTGCTTATTTTCGGGCAAAAAGAACGTTACTCCTAGAATGCAGAAAATGAGGTTTCTCCGGTCCTCCCTTGCAACGGCTTGCGCCTTTGGCGCTCACGACGACATGGCGAAAATATGTTTGGGGCGTGGGTTTTCGCACAAAAACGTTTTCTCTCTAATAGTGTGATTTAATTAAGCTTCGTCTTACAGCAAAATCTGTTCTTCAAAATGCAGTAAATGGCGTTTTAGGCAGTCCAGATTTTGAAATTTTCCCCGACTTATATTGCAACGTCTCGTGCTTTCCGAGCTCGAAATGGTAAACTATGTCGGGGGCTCTGGAGGTGGAGGCCAAAGCTATAACCATGTGTAATCTTATGAAAATGTCAAAATCAACCTAGCTTGGTCGGTCGGCAAAATTTGCCGGAAAATGCAGGAAATAGCATTTAATAGGGTCTTGATTTTAAAAATTTCCCGGAGAGCATACCCCCGGACCTCCCTGGAATGCGTCGCGCCTTCGGCGCTCCATGTGCTGAAACAATAGTTCAATCCCCCCATAAGAAATTTGCTGCCGCCGTCTCTGTGGCGGGCCGGGAACTCTGCCTCCGTCAATTTACAGATGTCATGGACATTGTCCCTGTCATTCCTCCGGGTTCTGGGTCGGGCACCTTTTGCTTCTCACAATGTCATTTATAGTCGGATATTTTGACAAATTGATATCACTACTCTAGCGTTGTATGGATAGGAATGCACGTCAATGTTACTTTAGTGTTATGCTTTGTAATTCCTTCTGAATTTACCGTTAAGCGTTACCGGGCCTCCTGAATTTACCGTTAAGCGTTACCGGGCCTCCTGAATTCACCGTTAAGCGTTACTTCATCTTTGGTGACACACAAGTCTGCACGCTGCATTGTTAGCAGCGACGCCTAGCTGTAGTGTGAAGTAGTACAATCAGTATTTCCCCGGTGACAGACGGTAACCGAAACGTCAGTTGTGATTTTGTCTCCGTTGCGTATAAAGAACTTTGTAATAAGACCTCTTTGCTATATCAGACATTGACAGATATCAAAATTGTATAAAAAAATAAAAATTTGTCTGTTCCAGAGGTGAGTTCCGTGAGTCCCAGCGTCGGCAGTACTGAGGGGAGATCCACTATCACCATCAGCGGGGAGTGGTTCGACTCGACCTCACAGGTCGCAACGGTCATGGTAGGAGGTGAGGCGTCTTCCTTTGGTAAACGTTTATCCCATATAACGATAAACGCGATTTCAAAAGACAACAGTGTGGTTCCATGAACATGTTTACAGACATGTTGACTCAATGTACCTTGCTGCATAAAAAAACTAGGAATATGTTATCTTCACTTTTATCAATAAATCGATCGTCTAATCGGCCAATCAGTAAGCAAAGTCTTGTATCCGTGACTTATATCTAATACTACAAGGAAAAAATTACTTGCCCAACATTCCGTCAACCTTTGTCAAGGATTGGACCCGTCTATTGCTTTTTCCGTGACGTAATGTTAGAAACCACGTAACTACAGCAACAGGTCGTAAGTGTCCCGTCTCTGTTCAATGTCGTACAGCGAGCTCGAATGTACACTTCCTTCGTTCCTTTTGCAAAAAAGTCAGTATGTAGGGTTTTGTCGGGACGGAGGGTGACACATGTTATCTGGCACTTTGACGACCAATTGCTGCAGTCACGTGGCTATAACGTCACGTCCCGAATGTAGCAGTAGGCGGGTACATTCCGACAAAAGAAGTCAGCCGAAAATTTGGAAAAATTTATAATTAAGCGTTGGGCAAGTTTTGTCTGCTTTGTCATTACCAACACAGATAAACTACCATGCTTAGATGCTATAATACTCTAATGACATTTCAGGAGAGGAATGTAGCAGACAGGGGGACATAACGGACACCGAGATTGTGTGCCTGACGCCAAAGAAACCAACTAAGGAAGCAGTGTCCTACGCAGGTAAGCGACATAACTTGTTCACCAAACTGTCCATCATTGATGATTCCAGAGCCAGAAAATATCTCAGTACTGTACTAATATTTCATCACAGTAAAGCAAAGCGAAACTTACGGTGGAATATGACTGTTGGTTTGTGTACAAGACGAAATTGTAAAGCCTAGCAGACGAAACTTGAGCATCCTCGCAGGCCTCACTTTCGTGCGAGATCTTGTGCAAACTCGCTCGGCTGTGGACCCCTCGCGAGAGCACTTTTTAAAATGGCCGCCATAACTGTAAATGGATCAATTGTTATTTTATTACCGCATGTAATAAACCAACAAAATGCAATATATCTTTGTTAAATGTAATCGTTTGAATTTTTCTTGAATTTTATTCTATTTCCAAGGAAACCGTGGTGTCTACAGGGAGGTTTGGGAGTACGATGAATCATCATCTATACCTGCCCTGACTGACCTACCGGTCGGTGAACCCACAGAGAGCACATGGATAGACAGCTTCAGTTGGACCAACCGTTCCGAGGTAATGAGATATACAACCGCCAAATGTCTTTTGAATTTCTACCAACAAAGATGTCGGTCCAATATTTCCGTGTTTTTGTCGAGTTTGATCCTTTTAGTAAAGCTTTTATACCGAATGTAAAAATACAACTGGATGATCATGATATAAATACTGGCGCTAAATGTTCTTAGATCAACCGTTAGAAAGAGGGAAATTGAATAAAGATCTGGCCAATATCATAACCAAAAGTCCACAAAGATATTTTCTATACACGACAGGAACGTGTATTGCAGTATTTTACCTCAGAATGGCGAAATTTACCATTGAAGATGACATAACGATTCTGTAACACAGACTCATAAGTAAAGAACGCCGACTTCAGTCTCGTTTTGGTGCATGGTCCCCGGAAAATCTAAAATGGCCGCCATCATTGGTAAGGTGTCTATTGATGCTTTTGTATTGATACCTTAATAATGTCTGTCTGCAGAGTTATTTCTCCCGCGTGAGGGGATTCTTCATTCCGCCCAACGACAACGACTATCAGTTTGTGCTGCAAGACTGTGTGAAGCCCTCTGACGATTTTGTCTTGTACTTAAGTCCGAGTGGACCTGAAGATGAGCCGGTGAGTCTGTTTGCCTATTTCTTGACACACATCATGTAAGACACATTATCCCAAATATTAAGTTGCTAGAGATGCACAGTTACCTTAAACATCTTCAAAACAGAGTCAATATCTTCTATACAGGACAGAATAGGCAATGTTGATTCAATTATATGTATGACGTTATCTGGACGTGACGCTAGAGCCACGTGACTGATGCAACGGGTCGTAAGTGTCAGATAATCTGTATCGCCCCCCGTCACTGTTCAATACCGGACGGTAAGCTCGTTGATGAAGTCAAGTGGCTCAACAAACGTCACATCACGGAAGTAACACTAGACGGGTCCATTCCGTGAGCAAGGGAAGTCCCAAGTTCCACTTAAAGTTTAGTCTTCATAACGTGATTTATCAACATAAATGAACTTTCAGGCTATTATCACACTAAACAGTTTAATCTAATCTATTACAGTTGGACGTTCTCGAATGTCCCGATTCCGGCCGACGCTGGTCAGAGAGGTACACACTGACCGGAGGCAAAAGGTAAACTCTTCTTAAAATAGACGATGATTTATCTAAAACCATACACAAAACCGAACATGAAAAAACGTAAAAACAAAGGAAAATGCTCACAGAAGCAACGAAAACATATTCTTTTGTTCCTTCAATCGCCAGCCAGAGGACAACCCTGCTATTAAAACCAATGAACTCACGTTCTATTGAAGAAGTGCGTAATTTTACTGCCTTGAGCGACGAATAGAAGTCAAACCAAACCAAAGGAACTCTAGATTTTAGCATTTTACTATATTGGTATCTTATAGGTATCACATGCTAGTACCACTGTAATCATTATCGTTATTCAATACTACATGTACTTACGATTAATCTTCGTAAATGTGTTTGCAAATATTTCATTCATATAAATTGTACCCCTTTCCACATGAAAAGATCAAAGACTGTGTATCAATCATTTGTTGATCCCTACTTTACACAGTTACTACATGGAGGTCCGCTACAGACACGAGTGGTCTAACGACACTCAGAAGGAGTTGAGAGGAGTGGCTATGAAGATGTTCAACACGGACTATGTGGGAGGGCAGAACTACCACGCACAGAACGAGAAGCAAGAGATCAAAATCACCTCAACCGTCGTTCGCGAGAAACAGGTCGGTATTAAAAGTTAATTTATCAGATATTCTCAATTCATTATTCTTTGACGCTTGTGAAAGGATAACGACGAAGGTGAGGAAATAACTCCTCTGGAGGGCCGACTCCCCTAGCGTACTGTTGTTTCTATTTTTTTAAATTTCTACTATTAGACTACCTATCCATAGGCCCTGGTAGAGGCACGTATAAGGATGTTCATAGTTTCAACTGCGCATGCATAGAGAAATGCATTGTGGGTGATATGTCAGAGTTGAAGGACCCTGATACATAAAAAAACGCGTCTCGACAAATCTACAGAATGATCTAGACAGCGATTGTTCACAAATGTTAGGGGCCTTGACTTTTGACATATTACCCATAATACAATTCGCTGCGCATGCGCACTTAGAACCATGGAATTCATTGCCATACAAAATGAGTAAGTACCGGTAGGATAAACCTTTTGAGGAACATCCGTTCATATCTTTCATCCAACTTCTAAGTCTACGTACGGAATTTTTAACTGAAATGATTATGTGTGTCTATCATGCAGAGTATCGTCCTCGGCAGTGATGTACAAGACTTCACACTTGAATATGGCGGAGTTCAGTCAGAAACGATCCAAGCCGACGCCTCTCAAAGACAGGTGAGATTCTATCTATACTCACTGGGTATTAGCAGGAAAGGTCATCTGAGATGATATAATAAATGTAGAAGTAAACTATTCCCCTACTCAAGAATTTGCACTAACTGTAATGTTTAACTGATGCACTCGACCTTCCTAAGCTCTCTGACCCAATTGCTCTGGACACTTGAGTTTTATTCACGTGTTCTTATCAAAGTCAATAAGTCAAAGTTCGCTGAGAGCCGATATCAGCCCCCGTCTTGGTTGAGAGACGTAAAGGAAGCAATCTGCATCAGGTCGCACCGACATTCCCTCAACTGGAACAGAGGGGCGATATCGACTTCCAATAAACTTTGACCTATTGCTGACGTCACGCGACAATAAAAATCACTTGTCCAGGGCGATTGGTTCGGAAATCTGAAGAAGACTGAGTGAATCAGTTGGAAATATTTTCGTTGTCAGTTTTAAATTCTATCATGGCAATGATCAAGGATACTTTCACAACCATTGACGATCATGCCACTGTCGTGATCAGAGAAGATGAGTATATACAAACTGGAGTGGCAATGGAAATATCATTATCTATCCAAATGACGGAAATGTAGAACAAGCAAGACTCACGTATCACTATACAACACGACTACTTACAGCACTCTTTTTCAGATGAGGAGAGCCATCGAGCAGATGTTACAAACAGTGTGTCCTGACGAGGTGGCCAATCCCAACCAGGCTATCAGACAGTTTGCTGACGACTACGAGGGCGAACGAAACCGACCTGAAACAGGGTCGAGGGTAGGTCGTGGATAGTCTGACTAAAATCACGCTCATAGCGCCCAGCCCTACAATTGCCGCCGGCCCTACAATTGCCCTCGGGTAGGAGTCATTAACCCCAGCCAGCGAGAGATTGTTTGAACACAGGCTAGGTAGTGGATTGGATCTACTCTCAAAGCAGAGGTTGAGTCGTGGAGATATAGTAGTCGAAAAAATTAAACCGTAAGAGGAGCGTCGGTGTAATTTTTCCGACTACATACTATATCTCCTCGACTCAACCTCTGCTTGGAGAGTAGATTGGATCAGAAGTTACGAACTTTACATGATCACAAGAACAGGACATGCATAATGCAATTGTGTGGGCACCTAGAAAGATACTAAAATCCATTATGATTATTTGCTTTGGATAACAAGGTTGAACTTTATTTAAAAAAATATGCTCATAGTCGACGTTTTTGTACTATTCCACACGCTGCTATCATTGCTGTCCCAACTCAAATGTAAAGTGCATTTGGAACCGCATTGTTAGCAGCTACACCTACTGTAGCTACAGTGTGAAATAGTGCCAGTTAGTATTGCACTGAGGAAGGTGACAGGCAGGTACCAAAACGTCGGATAAGATTTTATGTCTTGGTTGTGAATAAAAAAAATCCTTATTACCCAGAGATTTTCCAACTTGACTAATTCATTCACGGAGGGTATTCATTTTATAGAGAACATATTGCTTTTTCTTAATTTGCAGATAGCATAAAATCTATAACATATTTCATTCCTCTTTACAAAATGTTGGTGAGTTTAAGAAGTTTTGACATCCCTGTACAGGTAGAAGCTGATGAGACCGAGCCTTTCTGTGGTAAACAGTCCCTGAAGAACCCGTCACATCTGTATCGTACCAACCGTGACCACAACCTCAACGCTATCGACCCGAACATGGACAAAGTGGTACGACGTCTTAATGATAATTACATTGAACAATAACCTAGACAACCAATGTTACATATTCAATCTATACGATTCCGCACCGCCTTTCTTATCAGGCATATTAACTACCACCTACTCAAGCCATCATCAGGCACATAGGATGTGACCTAGGTAACTTATGTTACTCTTAAGTAACTTGTTTTCACTCCACCGCTCACACACATAGTACTAGCTAGAATATAAATTCAAAGCGTAGCTCATGAAGTAGTCTTTATTGCGTAGCTGGCTTCTATAAATGGGCATCAGATCACTAGAGCACAACATGGTGTCAACAGTGGGATAGTACATAAACAACACATACACACGACTCGTGCATGAGAACCTTTTGGGTGTGCTGAAGGCGATACGTCACTATTTTTTGATGTGGCTATTTCTAAATACATGAAGCAGAATCAAGCGCCTAAAGAAATCCTGAGAAAAATTTCCTAGTAAGATTTTCACACGTTATTTCCGTACACAATATAAAGCACCTACCAACAAGCTTTCGGGCAGTTCTCTGATCCTTCTAGAGACGGGGGCCGATACCGATTGCCGGAAACCCTCTACCCGTTGTTGACATCACGCTTCCGTTAGTCGTAATCTTAATAACGGAAGTCGTAATCATCTCTTACGTTCCACAGATGTATATACAAATAAGCTATCCCTTTACTAAAAACATACTACGGAAGCCTGATGTAGAATAATACATTTTATTGATGTAGTCTTGCAGATATGAACTGACATCTCTTACGTTCCGCAGATGTGCTTTGCCTACAAGGGCAACATGGCGTCAAAGATCGGCTTCCGTTTCCGGTACGACAGTAATGAGGAGAGGGAAGAGGAGACTGCCTGGTTCGGCCCTGAAAATGACACTAGTCTGGACTTCGCTGCCGACAGGGAGTATGTCTTAAGACCAGTTCTCGTCTGTTTTTTATTATTTTCAAAGACCATAAATCTTGCAGATGGAAGGATGTAACAACAACAATATTTATTGACACGAGAAAAAGTACAGTTAACTTTGTATGGTCAACTATAAACTACAACATAAAAGAGAGAAAGAATACAGAATATATCTCACAATTCTACTAATTAAACAATATAGGATAACAAGATTCTACTAACATGAGACAATCATATGAAAAAAAAGTTTTTGCTGACGCCCTAGGATTGGAGCCATGCAAATCCAAAAAGTGGCCGAAAAAACATAAGCTTCATGGCGAATGTAATATGGTAGGATATAAACCTGACACTGCCGGTGTGTTTCTCAAACAAAACTCTTGTTAATCCAACTAGCAAACTGTATTTTTGCCTGAGGGTATATGCAAATGCTGAATATATCATCTAACAAAACTTCTTCCCAGGTGGAAATACACCTGCATCAACCTCCAGGCCTTGTTTTCCAACCTTCGACCACTAGCACCTAACGTCAGAATCCAGGACATCCAGGTGGCTTCAGAAGAAGAAGATTCGGGTGATGACTTCTTCATCGACAATATTTTCATAGGCAAAGTGGAGCCGATGCCATCAGAGAGTAAGTGAAGTGTTTCTTTTATGGTTAACAAATAACTTACTTCACGAGTACCAATCTAAAGGTTTTAATTTTAGGTATGAATAAGGCTGTATTATATTATGTTTCATCGTATTTGATACATGTGATTGAACGTAATAAATGTGTTGAAATAATTGCAATCTGAAGAACAACAACCTAGAGTCCACGACTGTAAACTACACTGCCGTGGAGTCCACGACAGTAATATAAAGTCCACGGTCGTGGAGTCCACGACAGTAATATAAAGTTCACGGTCATGGAGTCCACGACAGTAAATTCCACTACCATGGAGTCCACGACAGTAATATAATGCCCATCGTCGTGTTCACGGCTGTATGAGTGGGATTGTAATGTCCACGACTGTAAAGCTCACGGCCATGGAGTCCACGACAGTAAAGAGCAGGACCGTAAAGACCATTGAGTTCGCAAATGTTAAGTCCATGGTTGTGGAGTCCACTACTGTATATGCTTTTTTCATTAGACGTGGCGAATAGACGTCGCCTTGCAGCTCAGCTGGGTGGTACCATGGTGAAGGAAGTGGAGGTGGACAAGGTTGAGAGCGGATATGACGTCACTTTCATCCCGTACAACTGCGGGCACAGCTTCCCTCTCATGCAGGCACAGGTATAGCACAATTAGAAATAAATGGTAACGTTACATTGACATTTCCAAGTGTTCAACGATCGTGAGAACTAGTCCACGCTTTTGGGCAAACTACATTCATACATGTAATGCTATATACTATACATTTTACTATATAAAATAAAATCTCGATTTTTCTGGAGGTTATAGTAGATACAATGGGCGGAAAAGAATTGAAACATTTTTTTTACAATTTTGAAGGTGACGTGTTCAGGAGACTGTGGTGTGAACGTTGACCAGCTGCAAGTGGCGAGTCTTCCGGTGCAGGGCAGCTTCTACATCACATTCGACGGCAGAGTTGCAGAAGGTTAACATTTACATAAACTTAAATCTCAAAAATCTTTAAGTACGAAAAAAATCACATGTATACATGTAATGTACACGTAAAGCATTAACTTCCTGAAATAATGTATCTTTACGCTTATTTAAAGATGTTAATTCATGCATTGAACATTGAAATTCTCCATTAAACACGTACGCTTTCGTGCGTTTAGATTTTAATATGAGACAGCTATGTGAGTTCATGAATATGATAATGAAAGATGTTACCATTTTGATAATGAATTTCGTACCAAATCTTTAACAAATAGGTTGTCATTTTTTTCTCTTATTTCTTGTTTTTTTCAATCGCTTTACGTCGTGGTTTTGAAGAAAGAACCGTTAGTCAAAGATGAATTCTCTTGAGATTTAATTGCTTCTTTAGCCATCGTTTGTCCCAAATTTCAGTACCAGCAAATGCCACTGAAGATGACCTGGTCGACATTCTAAAGTTGGAACTTGGCATTGACGCAAAGGTTGAACTTGAGGGAGAGTGTTCTGGTTACAAGTGGAAGATAGAATGGCTGCTGGATGGAGGCGACAAAGATGATCTTGTGGTAAGATTTACACAATGTAAAAAATTGTTTTCTTGCGCAACATCATGTTTCAATTGCGTGATATTATCATTAAAGCTTGCCCTTTTTGGCGACGCTTCAGGAAGCAAGCCCGGTGCAAAAAGTCCAAGAATTGTACAGTCAGGTTTTGGAATGTCAGAGTAAGTGTAGTTTCGTTTTGAAGAAATCCCCTGAAGATTCAGTCCTAGAAAGAGGGACAGTCGCATTCCAGAGATTGTTAGAAAAAATATGTAGAGCGAAAATTTGCAAAAATCACCTTTTCTTTAATTTTTTTCAAAAACGAATTTTCTTCTAAATCAGAGATTTACAACCAACATATTTTCAGCTACTGTCTGGGGCACTGTCACCATGACAATAACTGTCTTCTTACCATCTTTGTTGTTGTCTTTCCAATGGTTTGATATTATAGGTTGATGGAACAGACCTGACAGGAAACGATGTGAAGATTGAACTGAGAAACAATAACAATGGCGGTCTGTGGTTCTACCCTATCCCGGGTGATATGCTGCGCACCTGGCACGATACCCCACAGGTAGTATTTTCAAACATCCGTTGAATGATGTCTGAACATAAATGCTGATATCCGTAGTGACAAAGAAACGGAATCTACCTACTACTCTACTATGTTAATCTGTTATAGAACCCACAAGCTTGGGTGTATGGAATTTCATTTTCGTAAAATGATAGTCCAGGGCCCTTTTGTTATCCATTGTGTCTCGGGCACGGTATTGGAAGGCTCACCTCAACACTCTCCTTCCAGGGTATCCGCAGGTGATTCAATTTGCAGCCTCTAAACAATGGGTTCCTATACAAAAAAGAGGAGAAAGCAACTGTTAGTAACTCAACTATCTGACGTTACTGGCACACAAACATACCCTCATATGAAAGCCCGACATCTCAGCTATCCGAAAAACCACATTTCGGCATGAATCTAACGGCGAGAACTTCCGGGAAACTGAAAGATTGACCCATGACCTCAAAACCGCACCACAACCCAGTGAGGAGGCCATGTGCTAGGACAAAAAAGTCCCAACTTTATACCCCCTAAAAACCACACAAACTCAGCTTTTTGGCCCTAATCACAAAGTTGAAACCCTCCCCTGTCACACCCACCTCAAAACTGCCAGGATTTCTACCCATTTGACCAGGAAAAAAATCTTGAAGTTTTAGGCCCTGAACTATAATCGACCACCATCAATTTGCATGGCGGATTGACCTGCGGATCCCCTCCAACACCTTTTACCTCCCACCCGAAGGCAGTCGTGTTAACTGTCTTTTCCAGGGGCACAATGTCAGTGGAATGTAAGGGGATTCGAACTCAGTACCTCTTGGTTCTGGGCCAAACATCCTATGTATTAGCCAGCACGACGCCAATTATTTATGTCTTGTGCACAAAAAAGTCAAGCCCAAAAAGGAAATTTCGTTACCTTTCTGTAAGATGGTAGGATATGTTAACTTTGTGTATCATAGACATATTCTGTTTCAGGTGGAGGTGTCTATCAACAATATCCCATCCCGTTGTGAGGGAGACTGTAGCTTTTCTTGGGCGACACACAACACGCCTACTGTAACCAGTGTGAACCCCGAACAAGGTACCACAGTGACTGTTGTTGGCGACGCCTCAGGGGGTAGCCAAGTAGTATTTCTGTTATGTGGTCATGGTTGTATCGTTGTAACGAACGTTGTAACGACCGTTTGGACCCAAAAGTACGCTTATGTCCGCTGCGCTCCTTTAGTCTTTCTTGTGAATCTAGTATTGGCCATTTCGGCCGTTTAGAGTTAAAGTCATTGTCTAGTTCTATGTCTGTTTTATTTCTCTTGGATTTTCCAGGATCATGTGCTAGTTTTCTCTGTTTTGTACATACTAAATTATTCGAGTTACCATAGTTTCTATTTTACAGTGCCTTCTTTTTTTGTTACGATTAATCAGCAATTTCCATTACACTAAATCTTATCTTTAAGGACGAAATCCATTCTTAAAGTCAACATAAAGCATTACTTTTGTTTAAAAGATCGGTTTCCGTACAGTGTACCCTTAAATGTGGCCACAATTTGTACAGAAAGTTTTCCTTTGGACCTTTCCGTCACGCGATAAATTGTTTTTATTATGCACACTTTTCTTAAAGGACAAGGCGGGACGGAGGTAAACATTGTCGGCACCGGTTTGAGCGCTGACTGTAATGACATCAGGGTTGTGATTGGTCACACGGAGGATACTGACGAAGGCGTGGTCTGTGAACCAACTTCATGCGAATCTAATACCATACAATGCACAAGTAAGAAACATATCTACCTGACATATATTCGGATGGAAGTTTATCTGTGTTGGTAAATGAATACGTTTTATGAATAAGGACTGAAATTTACGTAGTCAACACTTGGACGATTGGGACCCTTTCAATGAATCGGTCGTCTACGGCTACTTCCTGGACGAGGCATTGGAGACACCTGACTGCAGCAACCGGTCGGAAGTATCATATAACCAGTGCATCCCCCCTCTAAGGCTCTCTGTTCAACGTAGTAAATTTCAAGATGTCCCAAGCGTCCAAGTGTTCGCTATGGAAACATCATAGGAATGCAAGATGATAATTACCTTCCTCAAGAAGTTTAGTTTTCGGGCGTGCCATGCTGGAGTGGCTGTGGACGTATGGGTGCATAACTAGAAAAGCAATTGGTGTTTCATCATTATAGTTGGTAGTTGTCAGGGAGACAAAGGTGAAATTTGGAAATGGGCGTCGTAGGTCCTTCCTACGGCGCTTCAGCGGAACCTATATGTAATGTGTTTTTTTACACATTACTTAAGAAGCAATGGATGCATATTTCCATCGAATCCCATCACTGACGATGGACAAATTGCCGTGAACATTTCAGTTGGAAGTTCCGGACGAGGACAACATACAGTGAAAGTGTACGTGTTGCCACACGGAAACGATCCGGATGCAAACACGAACGGCAGGGCGACAGGAGACGTGTCCTTCACTTACCTGGGAGGCGTTGCTGGGATCAGTCCAACAACATCTGGACTTGGAGGTATCTAGACGTTACGATACCCGCCTCTCAATACTGGATGGTTCATACTGCAATGCTTTCTTATTACCTTCGCCGAGAAGGATATGTCATGGATGGATGTTTTAATGGTCGGTATGATTTTTAACCTGTATGTCACTTTGATAAAGACCAATAAAATAGTATATTGTGTCGATTATGTAGATTAGAACTTGTAAAATTAGTGGGGCAAATGTATATTTCAATTGGGCTGATTTACAGGAGCTGCCCGCTAATTCCATAATCTAAGATATTCTAATTTGCATAATCAGTGATGGGATCGCATCACTGGTAAACGATGGAAAGGCCATACTTAGTGACACATGTAGGTTAGAAGAATATAAAAAAATGTACTCAGGCACATACGGCTTGATCACCGTAAGAAATACATATGATTGTATTTCTCATTACTCATTACTCTATTATAGGTGGTGTTGAGTTGAATGTTACTGGACATGGTTTTGCCGATGATGACATTCCTATAGTTGGTGGAAAGGATTGTGACGTCATCTCTCGAAGCGACGAACAGATCGTCTGCATCGTTCCTCCAGGGGTGAGTACTTGTCATAACACATTAATATTGATGGTTACTTTATGCGGCTATACGCCTGCGACTAAACTATTAAACCACCTTTGGAAACGACTCAGGGATGAGCCCAACGATATAGTATTGTGTGCAGTAGGAATTCTAGGAATTGTACAGGAAAGTGTCCACAGGAATGTCATTACGCAGTCTGGAATGTTAGTTTAAGCACTCAGCAGTATTGTGTAAGGGCCTGGAAGACACTGTCGTCTGCACCGCAGCCGACCGATAATGATGATGATAGTATTGTGGCCGGAATAATGTTTACTTAGGAAACTAGAGTGTCCCAAGGGACCACTGGAATGACTTAAGTTGGAACGTGCCCGCAGGATTGTGTATTAGCAAGAATGTCAGAATTGCCCATGAGCTTGTCGAAAAGTTATCGTAGATTCTCTCCTCTTTGATCACATCAAGACAATACATAAGCATGAAATGTAATGTATTCAGATCTAATTTTCTATCTACGTTACAGAAACTATATTGTCTTTGTCTACGTTTATTCACCATATGTCTGGATTTAACATTAATGTCTGTCTGAGGCTCTTCTTTTTCTTTTGCAAGTCCCCTGGGAGCGTAGTTGTTACTGTCAATGGTGCTGGTGGCGCGGCCATGACAGCTGCAGATAGCTTCACATACGACGCCGGTCTAAACCCCACCATCACAGCATACTCACCTAGTCGAAGTAGCGTTACAGGTGAGCACAGTATGACGCTATAAAATCTAATGTAACATTTAATGTTCTATATGTGACGCTAGTTGTAGTTGTCCTTTATCACAAGACATTTTTTGTTCAAATCAAGTGATATGACTCCAATCTGGCTAAAGCGTAAACCATCACTTATTTCTGTAAATGTCGATGTTATTGATTACAATTTGCCTCTTATACTATATAATATCTTATGTTTTTTTCTGTAGTCCATTTGATACAAAACATTGCAAATTAAAAACACCGTCTGTCGCGTTGCATTAACATATCTTCCTGAATACCTCGTTTTTAAAAACTAACGAATATAGGTACATAACGAATAATGGTACACTAACTTTACATATTTGTAAGATAACGTCATATGTACTTGTCTCATATTCTGGTGACTGACGTGTAGCTACACGTACTTGGATAGCATTATGATATGTTGGGAAAGGGTTGCTTTTGATCAATTTCTCAATATTGCAGGCGGAGAAACATTGACAATCGAGGGTTCAGGATTCGGGAATGCGCCATCTCTTTTCTTCAGGGGTCCTGAAGAGATCGTGGAGGTTACTGCATGTGAGTGTGTGTTTCTTTTACCAGTTTACAATGTACAAACATTTGTGCAAAGTTTGGAGACGGAGAAAAGGATAATTTATTTATGTAAAAGAAACGTATACAGAGAAGTAAGTAAATGTACACTCAAATGTTAATATAAAGATTAATATTGTGCAGGAAGAGGGAAAAAGACTGCAAGATTTCATGTCTTCATCATTCAAACTTAACACATATAAATAAATAATCTTGATAATCATAACGTTACAATATGTAAACGGAGACAAAGTTGTAAAAAAAACTAATGCAGGTCAGCGGATAGGCATGCGAAATTCACTAATGACAAATGACAAATGACAAAACATGTAATAGTTGTTGTCATACATTATATCATGTACAATTGTCGTGCAATAAAGTTCTTCAGTATAAATTGTTTCTGACTTAGGGAAAAGAGATGCTGCTACATTAAGTGTAGTTCGGTGCCTAAACGAACTCGTCAAAAAATATCAGAGTATACCAGATATACCAGAAATGCTAGAATGCTAACGCTACTCGTACATACATGTTTTCGCATACCCTTACAGCTGGAAGTGGGTCTAGCATCACATGTACCCTACCTGCCCTGGGACCAGGGACGTACGATATCTTGCTGTACGTTGATGGGGCTGGTTATGGTGTAATGGACGGGTGAGTTGATGTTATATCTCATTCCTGTTCACTAAGGGTTGCCACACACGGTCAAACCTGTTCACATGACCTTCTTTGTATCAGGACCGCATAGCAAATTTCACAATTTATTGGTCGTTCAGTTGACACAAGTACCAAGACCCCTAACTATAGAGATCAACTGTCCACTTAGAATCTGAACGACTTTTTGGGGCGGTTTGGACTGTATATATGTCACTTGGATCTGTGCTAAATATTCTGTATGCAGTAAAGGTTTACGAAAAGGATTTGCAAGGGGACAGTCTCACAGTTGAGGTCGTGTCCAATGGCAGCTACAGTAAGAGACTCCGATTCAAATTTCGGAGTCAGCTGCAGGACACCTCAGTTTGGATTGCACTCGTCTTCCAGAAGGGGCGTAGAATGGGGGCTCCATGTTTGTGCCTCGAGCGCGTCAAAGGGGCAACCCCTTAAACGTCCTCGGGGCATCTCCTCTCTGTAGAAATATGCCTTGCTTGTAAAACGGTGAGGAAACTTACTGTCCTATGTGTGCGTAGACACTACAAAGGTCTGAAGGAACAAAAGAACGAACGAAGAAACGAACGAAAATATATTATTTTTTTCCAGATCCACGGCCTTCCCGACCATTGAGTACGTTCTAAGTGTGACGGGAATGTCCCCATCCCGAGGGTCCCTATCCGGCGGGACACTTGTGGGACTTTCCGGAGAGGGTTTCAGCACAGACGTCGAGGGATATTCCGTTATGTTCGGTGATACAGTATGCGAGGTATGAGTATGCACTGCTCATATATTTCTACAATTATGAACCGTCCCATATAAGAGTGAATTCCTTAACCTAATTTCAAAATCATTTTAGGGAAGCAGTTTATCTGTTTTGCTAATGGAAATAACATAATAGAGACTGACCAAGACCTAAAATTTGGTCATATTGAAGTGACATAATAAGTCACATGACTGCAGTAACGGGTCGTAAGTGCTAGAGAACCTGTGACGCCCCGTCTCTATACAGGTCGTATCCAGCTCCTCTAATGAGATATGGTGCAGAATGACGAGCGCTGGTAGACGCCATATTGTGGACAACGGCGGGGCGCATCCAAGTAAGAAGACTCTGTGTTTTAAGAATATCAGATGAGAGATTATATACCTTTCCACGTCAAAACACATCAAATAATTTAAACGTTAACGCAGTAAACATTTTATATTACATATGAATTTAATCAATAGTTTCATTGTTCTTGCCAATTCAGCTCATACATATTCAACTAGACCATCCAATTTCTACAGTTTCAAGCTACCTTAACCCAATACAAACAAAAAAAGCGAACCTTTCTCTGCCGTCGTGCCATCGATATTTGGAATACCCTACCACCCAGCATCAAGTCACTATCCAGTCCATCTAACTTTAAAAGAGCTATCCACCATTTGGTCTCAAGTTAAGAGTTTAGGTATTGTTTTATGTTATAATCATGCATGTGGGTTTCGTTTAATCCTATAGTGCATATGTCTGTGTCTACATTACTGTTTTACTGTGAAGATTAGCCTTTGGATCTATGGTGTCTCAATAAACACAATATAACTAACCTTTCTTAGACTATGGCAATGGCTACGCCTGGAGCCACAGTACCCTGACCATCGAGGAAGGAGACACGGTGGTGTGGAACTGGTCACCCCCTACTCCAGGTGTTGGGTTCTCCGTCATGCAGACTACCGGTTTAGATGGTGAACTCCTGCAAAACGGCTTCTCTAGTGGACCAAAGTCTAGCCAAGGTAAGGGCCTAATACTACATTATACCCTACGGTTCCATTTGCATTGGTGTTCGCAGGAATTGTAGCCCCGGCAGGGCTCCGAAGCCACAAATTTGTCGCGGTGGACCGAGGGGTTTCTCGGTGTTTTTTTACGGGTAAATGACGGAGTCTATTAGTCGCCGGGTTCCGTGTTGATTTTAACTGCGTGACTGCGTCTCAGAGAAATCAGAGGGCCCGGATATGTCCCCAAACAGCTCGGTAGCCATATGGTGTCTTCGGGGCCACGTAGGGATTACGTAAAAAAAAATCCAGAAGAACAGACCGTGAATTACCCGGAGGGGCCCTTTTTCGTAATGGGACCGTAGAGTTACACATAACCGACTATGCCCCGTCGGAAGCAGTCTGATCAGTTTTAGGCAACGCCGATCTTTAGCATCAACCATTTCAAAACTATGCCCAAACCATGAACACGAACAAGAAGGGCTTGCAGCAGTCTTGAACAAAATAGCATCTAAGAAGGTCATGAAGATGTACGGGGAGAGGCAAAATAAGGCCAAGGTCGCCCAGCCCCTCGAGGAACAGTGGGGACAAGTAAGATTGCTCGCTTGCATCGCGTCGAGACCAGGACAGGTCTGGCGTTGTGACGGCTACATTCTCGAGGGGAAGGAACTCGAGTTCTACTCCAGGAAGATCAAGGCCAAGAAGGGCAAATAGGCAACACCTAGACATGGTTCTGCCACAAGAAATACGCTAAATAAAGTCTACAAATTAAAAAGAAAACCAAGAGGGGCTTTCGTTTATCTTTGCATAATTAGTTATTGTCAAGTCGTTCATTTGATAATAGAAAAGTGGACTAACGATTGAAAATAACACTTGTTGCTTTTTTTTATCTTGGCAGGCTCCTACTCATACACATTCAACGCCGTGGGTGATTACTATTACACAAGTGATTGCGTTGATGAGGACTGTAACATCCAAATGCCAGGGAAGGTGGAAGTCGTCAAAGCTGTGGACCGCACAGAGACCTTGTCATTCAAACTCAACGGCATGGAAGCGATCTACAATCCTACCGGAGTAGCACCTGGTGAGCACAATGTTTATATCGTACATGAAATATAACTTTGTGTATTATACACAGAATGTATGCCATGTGTGTACTTTGTAGCTTTGTAGTTTGGCTTATAAGGGGGTTGATGGTTTTGAGTGTGCATGAGCCGCGAATTGCATTCTATGTGATACCGTATTGGTGAAGGTCCCTAACTTAAAATGTACAATTCTTATCCAGACCAGGCTTAGCAGCTGTCTAGATGTGTTTCGCTTATGTCTCAGGGGCATTAACCTTTGACATATAACCCACAATGCATTTCGCTGCACATGTGCACTTGGAACCAGGAACCATTTGCCTCGATGATGATGATAGCTAACCATTTGCCGTTTTTGAAGCTTGATTACTTCTTTTTGCTTATTAACAAAAGTTTTGCTTATATGTTCAGCATCTGGAGAGGCATGCCCAGGTTCAACAAGTGAAGTGTTAGCCTGTCCTGCAGATCCGTCTTCTACATATTCTTCCGACTCTCAGTTTAGCTTCGTTTTCCGTAACTGCCTGACGGCGACTGTCACCTCCCTGAGTCCTACCCACGGCACCGCTGGAGACACCATCACCATCCAGGGTACAGGCTTCAGCACATCAACATGCGAGAATGAGGTTCTGATTGGTGGATACTCCTGTGACGTCACATCAGTATCATCCAATAGCATCACGTGTACGGTCAACCCTGGTAGTGACATGCCGGTGGGAACCTATCTCCCGGTGTCTGTGAACATCAAGAATCGTGGATACGCTAGAATGGCCACTCCTGGAGGGGAAAAGTCTCGAATGTTCGCTCTTATACCAAAAGTTATGTCTGTATCACCGGAGCAAGGATCCACCGAAGGGGGAGCCCAACTGACTATCATCGGATCAGGATTCGCGTCTTCGGTTGACAGCACCACTTGTACGATCGGAACAGTCCTATGCGATATCCAGTCTATATCTTACAACGAAATCATCTGTGTAACTCAGGCAGCATCGGAGAGAACGAGGGACGTCACAGTTAGTCAGGTAGTGAACGGATATCGCATTGACAGCGTTTGTGACCTAGGCGGCAACGGTGGATGTCAATATGCCTACAGGGTAAGTGTTGGGACTATTGTTGCATGTTGCGGTTGAAGTAACAATACAAGCATGAAGCTATAGTTGGAAGAAAGACATTACAAATAAAGGTTGCTGGATTGTAATTATTGACATTGTAAATTTGGTAGCATCTGTGAATTATGGTTTGACTTCCAAGTAATAAGATACGAAATGCATCAGTTGCTCAAGCGACTGGATAGAATTTGAAATCGGTCGGGAGTTTCAGACTGCTCCCTTTCGTTAGTAATCTGGAGTTACCAGGTTTATAACCCAAACTCTTAATGGAAATGTGATAATGTGGTACGTGGAGATAATTTTAAGATGGTTCAACAAAAGACGAAGTCAAGACAATGTTTTTTTAAAAAGTCAATTAGCTCCAAAAGCCAATGATGTCTTGATATAGCATGGTAAGGCAATCGCCGAAATGTTCGACGCATTTTCTATTGGGGGTGGGGCTATGAAATCTCTCATATATTACCTCTCCAACTCTCAGTTAGTTTTCACATTATTGATCACCAATCTTTATTGCTTAAAAGGACTCGCAAACCCCAAGAGTCTCAACAATAGACCCACCGACTAGTGGGTCTGCCACAGACAGTTTCACAATCACGGGGACTTTGTTTGGAACCACTGTGGACGACGTAACGGTCACCTTCGGCGAAACGACACCCTGTGTCGTGACGTCAGTTACAGATGACGTCATTTCCTGCTCAGCCGGAAACATCCCCGTTGGAGATCAGCCAATCAGCGTGCATGTAGCCGGACGTGGAAACGCAGCTTCAACTGCATTTGTGACAAGTCAAGCTGTGATCGACTCCATGTCACCGACAGAGGGGAGTCTTGCCGGCGGTACGACCTTGACCATCACAGGCAACGGCTTTGACAGTGACACGGAGATCACCATGGACGGGGAGATTTGTGAAATCCTGTCTGTCAATCTCTCCACCGTCACATGTATCACCCCTGCAGGTACATGATTATTACATTCTTGAAAGTTCATTTTTGTTGCTAAAAGATATTATGAATCAAGATTTAATTTAAGATAACGTACAATTTGAAAGAAATGAGGACTCCCAAATTTTGGGCTGACTTCACAGAATATGTATGGACCTGTCTACTGCAGTTTTTGGACGTTAGAGAAATGTGACAGCAGCAACGGCCAGCAAGTGCCAGATAAAAACCTTTGGTGGAGGCAGTGTATGCTCGTGCTCACCCTACGACTTTGGACAGGGACGGGGGTGGCATAGGTTATCTGGCACTTATGACCTGTTGGTGCAGTCACATGCTCACTTCACGTAGACGGGTCCTTTCCGTTAAAAAAGATGACGGATTCAGCCCAAAATTTGGGGGTATATCCCAATTTGTTTCAGCGTGTTGACTATCAAAGTTTGAGTTTTTATTCTTAACATTGTGCTTTACGTGTTTCATTCTGCATGGTTGGACAATTATGCTGCTCACTATTTGTCAATGCATTTTCTTTTCAGCAACCAATGAAAATGACCATCAAGTTCAAGTATCCGTGGTCTCCAATGGACAAGCCTACCCACCACAGGACTTCACATACAGGTCAACCCTAACTCCGAATGTGGCTGGTATCAACCCAGCTGTAGCCACCAGTGGAACATTGGTAACCATCACAGGGTCTGGGTTTGGCCAAACTACAGGAGACAACGAAGTGTCCATTGATGGCGCCCCTTGTGTGGTTGACTCGTCATCGGATACGGAAATCGTCTGCACGCTCGGAGACCACGTGGCCGGCAGTGACTACACCGTGGACGTGACGGTTGTCTCGAAGGGAATGGCGAGGTCAGGGGTCACGTTCAGCTACGAGTTGTCACTGTTGACTGTGACACCAAGTACAGGTATGGATTCATTCTTGTTCGCTGTGGAGCCAAATTTGTGTACTGTCAGATTTTTGCTCTGTAGGGTAGTGCGTACGAGTCGGGGGTTGGGTTAGGAGTAGCCTCCAAAGCGCGATCCCTCCTCCTAAAATACGCTCAGCCTGCATGCAGCTTGAAATTCACCAAGCCCCACGAGTGTGAGGCAGTTCTCTCTCCTCCGGTATACTGGAAACCCCCAAGACCCGTCGGGACAAATTTTGGGCGGTGACAGAAATTTGGCTTGACAACGGATGAGATTAGCTACAGCTCAACACACAAGTCATCTTTCTTAAGTTTACATTTTATGGAACCACCTTCAACTCTTTCTACCCCTCCTATGTATAGATTCAAATTTGTTTTAGATCATCTAGATTAATGTTATAAATGGTATCAATAGGGTTATTTCTGCAACAGCACTAACCAAGTACCTGTATGTTGGATTATATTTTTCTTGTAGGGAGTTTTGGAGGAGGCCGCACTCTGACGCTAACGGGAACTGGCTTTGCTGAAAACGCCACCGTCACCGTATGCGGTCATCCGTGCCCTATCAGCAGTGTTGTACCCAACTTGATAGAGTGCGAAGTACCAGCACATGACGGTCAGTGTTTAGTTGGTTATTAATACAGTACACTAAAACTTTGTATAGATAAACAATGATATCATTTTGTAGCTAGTAGTAAAATACGCCACTGCCATTTCTGTTAATCTATCATACAGTAATTGATTTATCTTGGAAATATGACAATACTTTACCTTTGTGGCTATACCTATGATAATTCTTTAGGTCGATTAAGGCTAGTCATCCAGGTAATAAGATATGACAAATAACAGTTACTGTAGCAACTGGATATGAGTTTGAAAACGGTCAGACATTTCAGGTAAATTCCACTATACGCTAGCTTCTACAATTCAAACAAGAGAGGTAATTAGCTCATTTGCATCAACATCTTATTAACTTGTCTTACCCTTGTTTTCTTTGAACTACTAGAAATTTTCTTCCTCTTGTTTTTACATATCAATTCATAGATAGAATGAAAACCTGCTCTCCAAGTAGATCTCCTCAGTGTCACTGACAAACAGTCACGGATTCTACCTCAAACGTCTGACCGTTTCCAGTTACTTGAGTAATTGTTATTTGCCAAAAGTTCTTTACGTTTGGGACCGCATTGTTAGCAGCGACACCTAGCTGCAGTATAGAATAGTACCAGTTAGTACAAATGTATTGTCCTGAGGAAGGTGACAGACGGACACGGGAACTTCAGTTGTGATGTTATGTATTGACCGTAAATAAAGAACCTCCCTATCAATTGAAACGTTTTCATTTTAACAGGGTTAGCCAGTGGCACATTGGCTTGTGACGTTGCTATTGAAGTTGGCAAAGAGACGAGAACTCTGAACAGCGCGTTCACCTATGACAGCAACCTGACCCCTATCATCACCTCCGTCTCCCCTGGGATGGGAGGTACCGCGGGAGGGACCACTGTCACCATCACCGGAACAAGCCTTAGGTATGGGTCTTCTTTTTGGCAACACCCAGGGGCGAGCCTAATGGTTAGTGTTATATGCAGTCTGCAAAAATTCTTGGAATTGTGCAGGAATGTGTTTCCAAGAATGTTAGCCCGTGGGAATGTTAGAATGCCTCAAGGTTCACGTGAATAACATCGCGTTTTCTTACTTTCTCAAGATGGTAGTTGTTGGAACACTTCAAGACCTTGATTTGTCATTCACTGGTCCAAGCGTCCAAGCGTCCAAGCGACCTGAACCCACAAATAGGTTTAAAGCAACTTTTGCTTTCAGTAAGTCTAAGCTACATTAAAAGTATCAACTTGGCCATTTTAGCCTAAACGTTCATCTCTGTTGGTAAATGACATTATGAATAAAGGAAACACCAGCGTTTTGAAAAATTGGGACTTGCCCAAATTTTCGGTTTACATAATATGAACTCGTTACATGCTGCTTTCACAACCTTACGTTAGAGACACGTGACTGTAGCAATTAGTTGCAAATGCCAGATAACCTGTGTCGCCCCCCGTCTACGTCCAATGTCGGACGGTGTGCTCGAATATAAACTACTTCCTTCACTCCTCTCGTAAAGAAATCTTGAGTATTCAGTTTGATTTTCCTATCCTGAAATGTCACTTGTTACCTGTTTTTGCTATCCAAGTGGCATCTCGAGCGTATCCATAGCAGGAAGCGACTGTATCATCTCTGGAGTACCATCGGAGACAGAGGTCGTCTGCGTGACTGAGGCCCACAGCGGGAGTGTGAACTCTAAAGTTAGGGCAGTGGGTACTGATGGGATTGCTACACAGGTAAAACTGAAACCATTACAATAACAAAAGTATGCACGTTCTGGTCCACATAGTGTTTTACAACTCAACTATGTGTTTGTTTTCTTAATGGGAGTACTAACAATGAATAAGAAATACACATGTCGTCACGGGAATTTCAGGAAAGCATATTCTTACACGTGTATTGGTTAACATTAACCTCTCTGTTCTGGTCCGTTTGTATGGCAACGTCAATATCTATATCAAAATAATACTGTTGTTACAGTTTAACCTTTAATCAAAATCCATTTCTCCACACACTATGTAATGATATACCTGATGAACATATAAATTTAATGAACAAAGTATGCAGTTATATTTCTAAGTGTTTCAAAACGAGAGAAGAAACTATTGGGAGTAATGAAGAAAATATACAGTTATATTTCCATGTTTTTCAGATCGAGACAAGCATCTGTTGGGATTGTACATATAGCTTGGTAGTAGTATTTACTGTTATACTAAACATAATACTAAATTTTCTACTTGTATACGTTACATCTATAGGACAACGCAGACTTCTACTACGTAGACAGGTGGTCCTCTGTGTACACCTGGGGCGGGGACGGTTTACCTGTGGATGGAGACTTTGTCATTGTTCAGGAGGGGCAGACTTTACTGCTGGATACTGACACACCAATACTCAGGATGCTGCTCATCCAAGGTAGGAAATTTTTAATGTAGACAATAAGTGTTTTATCATATCATTTTCTTATCGATTATGCAAAGAAGGTCTTCGTTTGCATAATCGACATCTGTTGATATTCTTTTCTTTGTTTATAGCATATGTCATGTGTTGAAAAGTGCTATTATGGACGCATTTGATTTAGCAATTTTCTCTTTGTCAGTAACATATTTCACATGTTTGAATGGTGCTGTCATGGAACTCATCTGATTAATCAGTTTTTCTTTTTCAGTAACACATGTCAGATGTTTGAATGGTGCTATCATGGAACGCACTGGATTTATAAATTTTCTTTATTAATTATACAGATCCTAATCTGCATAATTGCCATCTTATTATGTTAGTCATCACTAGAGTTATATACATACATGTACCACTAATAATGGTGTTCCCCTCTTGAATTATCCTCTTTCAAAAGTTTTAACAAAAATACTACAGCAGGCCCTATATCTACTACACGTTCATTCTGTGAACCTGAATGCAGAAAGAAATCACTAAGTTAACATAACAAATCCACCCTGCAGGTGGAACACTGTTGTTCCATGACGAGGGAGATGTGCACCTACAGTCTGAGTACATCCTCATCACGGATGGAGGAACTCTTCAGATCGGTACAGAGGAAGAGCCGTTCCAACACCAGGCCATCATCACTCTGCACGGACACCTGCGCTCCAAGGAGCTGCCGATCTACGGCGCCAAAGTTCTGGGACTTAGGAACGGAACACTGGACATACATGGTAACATAATATTACCTCCCTGAAACGGAGGACTTGTAGTCAGTTTGACAAAGGCGCTGTTCCCATTTCGCTATTGACAGTTTGAAAGGCAGACACGTCGACACTAACAGGAATTATGGTCGTAAGTGATAAAAATAATCCCAAAGGCCAGATGAAGGAAGTGGCAGGTCATAGTTGGAAGAACATTCTCTCAAACATGACAGAGAGTCCATGGAAGTCTACTAGCCGCTGGGCATACCTTTGTCTATTTGCACGTGGTTTTCTGAGTTATATATCTCCATATGCTAGCTTGATATATATAGCATTGTAACGTACGAGTTGTGTCTAGGCAAATCACAGAGCTGTTTGAAGTTGCAAAATACTTTGGTATGGTCTTCGAGGAGGGCAATATAGACTCAAAAAGTGACCTTCTGTTTTTTACGACCAGGTATCAGAAATTAATTGGTCAGTTTTCCTGAAGAGGGTCAAAGCGATAGTAATAATTTTCTTGATCCAGTGTTAGTTGAAACTTTTATAATGTTTTTTCTTCAGGCTCCCCTGTTCCCGTAACATGGACTCGTCTAGCTCAGACGGCATCCACAGGGGCGACAACGCTTGTTCTGGAGCAGCCGGTCACGTGGAAGGCAGGTGATAGTATCGCCATAGCAACGACGGGATATCGACATAGCCAGACCGAGACGGAAGTGAGAGAGATAGCGTCGGTGGATCCAGATGGTGTTACTATCACACTCACAGGTGAGCTAAATATATCGACATGAGGATGCATAATTTGTGACCTTTGGTAAAATTCTGTTTGCTCTCGGGAGAGGACTTATTCAAATCAAGGCGGTGGCTAGACATAGAGTACACATTTTATGTAGTCAGGATTTTATAAGGTTAGTTCCGTATACAAAGATAAGATGTTACCAACAGGCTTTCGGTCTGTCCTCTGACCCTTCACAAGCTAAAATGACCGGAAGCCTATGTCACGTGTCCTTAACTGAAGTGTGACGTCAGTAACGAGTCAAAGGTGTGTGTTCGACAGAGCCTGTCACATGTCCTTAACTGAAGTGTGACATCAGTAACGGGTCAATGGTGCCCAAGAGTTGGTATCACGTTTCGGTTGAGGGTTGGTCTTAGAGAGTTGACCGAAAGTCTGTGGGATAAATGAGAGTGGACAACCTCAAGTAAGCACACTCGTGCCACGTCGTCAGAAAGGACACTGAAGCCGCATTTTCCCCCGTATAGAAACTTTATTCCAGCCATCACACAGGCATGTTTCACCGACCTCCTCAGTGTACAAGACCCCGTTAACAACGTGGAAGCCGCTTGATCCGGATCGTTTTCTTGAGTCTGAACGCTCCAAGCGGCTTGGATTTTCACCTATCCGGCTCGTTTGCAATCCATCCCTGGGAGGTAGTTTGAGACACTTGTGAACAAGCCGCTTGGCTGAAATCGCGAGTGTGAACGCAATGTGGCTAGATTCTATGTAAATTTCCGATTTGCCCCCTGTTGGAGTTTAAATATCCATGTATCGGCGGGAGCAGGAACACACGCCACATTGACGGGTTTGCTCACATTACTAATTTTTGTGCCCAATGATAATGTCTGGATAGAAAGAAAAAAACGCTGTAGGGTCAAGGCAAGTGGAATGGGAAGCAAACAAAGCTTTTTTTATCACGCGAAGAGAGAGGAACCACAGCAAGCTAAAAATATCACAAAAAAACAAGCATATCTTTGAACAGATCTCTCTCTGGATCATGATATAAGACTATTAAGAGTGGGTTTGAGAAAACCTACAAACAATGTTGTACAAAAAGTACCTGAAGTCCAGGTACGGGATCACAATCAGCTTGGATTGTGTGCGATTAATCTGATTGTCTGTAATGAGTGTGAACGTAATTTTTTTTAAAGCGGATTGTACGTTCAAGCGGCTTCCACGTTAAAGCCGCTTCATTTTTTTGAGTGTGAACGGGGTCTTAGACTCGAATGAGCACAGTACAAAATATCCTGGTTTATGGACCAGATGCACAGTGCCCTACAGTAGGTGGCTTTACGACAGTTTGTTGGTAAAAGCTTTTTCTTGCGTAGTGATATAACGTTTAAAATCTTCATTTACTTATTGCATCCATGTTGAAATGTCCAGAACCTTTGGAGTACGAGCATATTTCCGTGGAGGAGACGTTCCCAAACTCAGGAGTGACGCTGGAGACCAGAGGGGAGGTCGCCCTCCTCACCAGGAATGTCGTCATCAGGGGGTCTGATGATCCTTCTTGGCACGACGAAATTGAAGCTTGTGAAGAAGGCTTCGACACGGGTATGTGAAAAGGTTCTCTATGAAGCAGTTTTGTCGGTTAAAAGTACCTCTCGCGGCAACCTCCTTCTCTGCATATTGAGAACCTTATCTCAGGTTGAAGATCTAGAACCCCTGCTATATCCAGAAAGATACACGCTATCGCTCCGAAAGTCTGTGGAGGAAGCTAAAATTCAAACTGTTGTCTGTTTATGTCTGTTTGCTTGTTGATAGCATAACTCTACAAGCTGTAAATGGATTTTTATGATATTCTATATGATACGTTCGTTAATTGCGGGTAGAGGTCAGAGAGTAGATCTATTTTAGACTTTGGCCCACCAGGGAACTCCAGGGGCCGATTTTATTCTAGACATTGGAAGCGAATGAAAGATCGTTATGAATTTCGATATTTACATTTATTATTATCATTCCTCAAAAGTGATATATGTTTTCACGGACGACTGTGAAAAATATATTCATATTTCGGACAAAATTTAAGGTACATATTCTACAGATTTCTGACTCAGTCTTGACTTTTCTATAGGAGAGTTTGCCACACAGACGTGCTTCCAGGGTCGTTTCGGAGAGGAAGTCGGCAGTGACCAGTTCGGCGGCCATGTTCTGATCCACCAGCCAGAACCAGATGCAGGACTCGTCACCGCTCGTATAGAGCATGTAGAGGTATGATTTGCAGGGCTTTGTTTTACAATCGTTTTCAAAGTATTGTCTATACAGGGCACTTTGTCCTGTATTATATAGAAATAGAAATAATGCCATACAAGATGAGCGCCACATCTGCATGCTTCTGTGCAGAGTCTTGCCTGCCGCCGATAGATATTCAATGATAATATACATTCGGGAAGCTCTGCTAGACCGTAGTGAAGTTTCCACTCTTGCCTCATCATCACCCATCATCCGGGCCCTCAATTAGCTGTCAGCCAATCAGAGAATCAGCTTTACTTAAAAAAAAACATTCAAGCAATTCTGTGATTGGCTGAGAAGCCAGTGAGAACTGGGCTCAGGTTTCCACAATATGGAAACCTGAGCCCAGTTTAGCAGAGCCTACACAAGGTACATTGTATAGGTCTCGGGCAAGGCTATGCAGAAGAGAATGACCATGCATGTGACCAAAAGTACTCATGTGCAAACATGGAGGTGATTCAAAGTCAGCAAGAAGCTAAACAGAACGTCACTATTCATTGGTAGTTTCGAGTGTAGATGCTATCCCATTTGCCTGTGGATGTTCGTGTGAAGAACATGGAGGCAACTCTCTATCTTCATGTCTACCTTGTCCCCCCAACGACCTGGAGGTCAAGGGACTAGGTAGGTAGGTAGGTTCGTGTGTATATTGTGGATCCTGACAAAGTTTGACACTTTGATTACAGTTCACGTATGTTGGACAAGCCTTCCGTCTGGGCCGCTACCCCATCCACTCCCATCTGAACGGTGACATGAGCAGCTCGTACGTGCGTGGATGTGCCATCCACCGCAGCTTTAACAGGGCGGTCACCATGCACGGTACACATAACCTACTGGTGGAACGTAATGTGGTCTTCAACATCATGGGCGGGGCTTTCTTCATCGAGGACGGCATTGAAACGGGAAACATCGTTCAGGTAAAGCATCCAGACTGTATATGCTTACATGACTATGATTACAAACATGCAATACATATATACAGGAAAATTCTATTACAAGATAAACTTCAAAGCAACATTTGCAAACAAACATGTAATGCTTACCTTCATATGGTCTAATAAAACTACTGTATATGTAATGCACTATTTATTTTCATTCAAATACATTCATATATATGGCGACCAGCTCCATCCAGGTTTGTCCTGCCACTTGCCACGTTATGTAACACTGCAAAGTCTCTACTACCCCACTGGTAATAGTGGTGACAATCACTTGGACCGGGTCATTGACATTACTTGTTTTTATTTGGGGAAGAAAAAAAGGAGGGGAAGAAATAGAGCAAAAACAACACGTTTCCCTCCCGAGGAGGTAAACATAGAAATGTTTGTTTGAACAATGGCATGTCCCGTCAAATAGTCCCGTCTGATATCTTGACATATAACCGTTGCCATTGTTGTGTTTCAGTATAATCTTGCTTTGTTCGTGAGAGCCAGCACCAGTCTGTTGAACGATGACATCACGCCTGCTGGGTACTGGGTCACCAACCCGAACAACACCATTCGGGTAGGAATCCGTCCTCTATTCAACAAACAAGAAACTAAACTTAACTGTTCCCTGACTGCTAAATTTGTTCTCACCGGAAGTTAGTCAGTCTTTCTCAGCGTTTGGACCCATTTGCGCTGGACATGTGACTTGTATTCACGTTTGAAGTCAGCAATGGGTCAAAGTTTGCTGGAAGTCGATATCGTCACTCGTCCGAGTTGAGAGGAGGCCGGTGTGTCCTGATTGTTTTATTTAATCCTTTCAAAAAGTAGTCATCTTAACGGGCTTGTATCGACTTCCAACACGCTTTGACTCATACCTGACGTCACACGTGAATAAAAGTCACGTGTCCAGCGTGATTGGGTCCGAAAGCCGAAATGGTTGAGCAAATAATTAAAAAAGATTCCTGGACCAGTGAGTTCAATTTAGATTTATTAAACTTAAAGAATTTAATTCTTCTACCACGTACAGATCTGTTGAGGCCAATGACTTTATTCGCCTCTCGTGTTTCTACCTTACAATAGCACAATCACGCTGCCGGAGGAACCCACTTTGGTTTCTGGTACCGCATGCATGAGCATCCCGACGGTGCGTCCTACGACCCAGACATCTGTCCACAGAGAGTTCCGCTCGGAGTGTTCCAAAACAACACAGTGCACTCCCAAGGTTGGTTTGGACTGTGGGTGTTCCAGGAGTACTATCCTGCTGAGGGTGGAAGTTGTGGTTGGGGCGCCAAGCCAGAGCCTGCTGTCTTCAGAGGCCTCACTGCGTGGAGGTGAGGGCATTTACATGAATTCAACTCAATAACAACTAGGTGCTTGGTGGCCCAAACACTTCTTTCTTATGTCAAAGGCTACGTTTGAGTATACCACTTAAACATCAAGACCATAACATGTTCAGGAAAAAAGATTCGGCATCAGTACCAAGGTCACATATACCAGGAAACTCAGAATCTCCCTCGACCTCATTTTTAAACACACAAAGTTCAGCACAATCCATCCAAAGGTTCTTGAGTTAATGCTGACCACAAATTTGAGGAAACACAGACATACACATCAAGAACAAAACCTCTTTATTTTTCATGGAGGTAATAAACCGCTTGAAGCACATAGGCCTATTGCAGAATTAGCGTTTATTGCGGAGTTTAGCGTTTTGAATAGTCAGATATAACGGTAACTTGACAGTTTTCTTACCAATAGGTACTCTCTATTCAGTGATTGTCGCATGGTCGAAAGTCATTTCATAACCCATTTGTCTATCGTTTAGTGTACCTCACGGTTGACTCACCATTGCTGTTGCGCTTACAGGAACGAGAAGGGTGCAGAATGGGTTAATGTCGGAGCCGTGCAGTTTGAAGACTTTGTTGTGGCCTACAATGAGTTAGCTGGGATCGAGATGAAGCGAATCCTGAGGCTGTCAGAGTGGGGCAAAGCTAAAATCACCAATGCCGTCCTCATCGGACATGGTGGAATCTCCACCGGCCACAACGAGTGTACTAAAGGTAGGATATTGATAAATCATCTAGAAATGATCAATCAAGTTGGAGTACGTAGTACTACGTACTATGAATGAAAACTAAAGTTAACGTGACCAACACTTTGTTTTTACTTTCGACCCATATTTCAACTGACTCAATAAGCCTTGTTCATGGAATGAAGAAGCTTGACAATATGTGGTTAAGAAGAAGAATCATGGAATGAACCGTCTGTTGCTACTTCCGTGATGTTAAAGTCATGTAACAGCAGCAAAGGGTCGCCATTGCCAGATAACCTGTGTCGCCCCCCGTCAATTCATCTACGTGTTGGTCACGTAAAGTTTGGTCTTCATTCATAATGCCATTTACAATACAGATGAACTTTGAACTCAATTGGATTGCATTGCTGAATTATTTTGATAAAATATTTCGATAATACAAAATAGAAATAGTGATCTACCCATTGTATCACCAATGCCATTAGCCTAAAGGTAAGCATTTACGGAATAATCATACAGTTTCTGCAATGGTATGTTAGCAATGACATGACATTCCTGTTTTCAGAAATACAATGCACTCATGAGCACTAGTCAATAATTTCAAGATTGGCAAAATCACTCGAGCTCTCTTACTAAAAGTCTTACTAGATACTAAATGTGAAGTTGTTCATATGTCCTGTAGCTGGATTGGTGCTTCCTTTTGCTCGCTATCTGACCATCAGTGGGGCAAAGATGATCAACTTTGACCGAACTGGTTGTGCCGCATTCGAGATGACAAGCATCACCGGGACCTGTAGCGACCTCTGTGCCGGTTTCCCATACAAGTCAGTCCACGATCAAGACTAATTGCAGGCTTAGTCATGTGGACATATCATGACTGTGATAAATGATAAATGTAATAAATCACAAAGGATAAAAATACTGATTACAACGCTTTTGCGAGCATTCGTCTTAAAGATTTATAAAATATACAAAGGACCTCTGTAACGCTTCGGTCACAATTGGAAAAGGGGGCTCTCGGGGGTTGGGGGTTGGGGTGGAGGTTAGTTTATTTACTGGCTATTTTTGCACGTTTGGACGTGGCCCTATGGGACACCCTATGGCTATTTTGGGACTCGGCCGGGCCCGGGAAATTGTTTTGTAACTCGCTGATAAAATCACAGAGGTAATCGATGACAAATGACCATAATTACTCGTAAATACCCCGAGAGGTATATCCGGCATCCGGCAGTTCACCAGGACATATTAATGTCTTTTGCGCCAAGTGGGCGATACACCCTTATGGGTACCCGTAGCATTGGGTATATTACATGCATGTGCAATAATGGAAACTTTTTACTTACTTCACAGGGCTGAAGGGGTAGAATACTTTTCCACTCCCAACAAGGCTAATTTCCGTTGGGAACACGAGGGATGGATTGAAGATTTAGACGGGTCCGTAACGGGAACTGCTGGAGGCACGGTCATCCCGTCCTCCGCAACCCTTCCTCCCACATGTGCGGTGAATGTCGAGTTTAGTGCCGGCAGGTATCCAGGATCTGTCTGCACTGATCCTAATCTCAGGTTAGTTATTAGAATATTGTGATATGGAGAGTATTTTTCAAATGTCTTATATACTATAAACGCATTTAAGTTCGCGGGGACTTAATTTCGCGGTAGCGGGAAAATGACTTTTCGCGGTGGATTTAAGTTCGCAGTAGCACCATAGACTGCAGTCTAATACCATAGTAGAAAAATGTTCGCGGTGGTTTTAAGTTCGCGGTAAAGTGGTCACCGCGAAAACCGCGAATATTAATCCACCGCGAACATTTCTGCATTTACAGTATCTTGTATAGCATACTCAAAATATATTTAGAAGGTCTGGTGTTAGCAGGAATATTCATCTAAGTTGGTAAAATACTTTCAGAGAATTTAACTGAATAGTTTTAAGTTTCCGATGGATTAGCTCAGTCATCCTCAGCTTGCCAACCCAATAACTCTGTCCACGTAATTTTTAACACATGACGTCAGCAATGGGTCACATGTTGTTGAAAGACGTTATCGCCTCTCTCTCTGTCAAGTGTTGTTCAGAACATGTCAAGATTGTAATGATATTGAATACATAACCAACATAGTAAGTTTACTTTTCATACAGAAGATACAAGTCTGTAGTTTATTCGTGTCCCTATTTTCTTTGCCAGGTTCCACCGTTTTGCCTTTAAAGACGTCCAGCCAGACTCGCTCGACATGAGAAACGCCATCTTGAAGAACGAGTATGGCAACACGTCTGTGCCCTGGGCAATGAAGAGAATGACTCACAAGCCGGGCTGGATGCTGGTGTTGGTCGGGAAGTCGACGTACACATTCAGCTTCCAGGACTCCTCTCACATCACCAACCTGACGTACTCAGGGAAATTTTACGACATGGAGGTGAGAATATTTGACGTGATTGGGATAGGGGGTAGGGGCGATATTTCCTACGAACTCTTAATCCCCGGTTAGACATTAATTCCAAACAGGGACCCTGCCGTGCTGTTTGTGTTAACGAAAAAGCATAACTGTATACGTAAAAGAATACACCGATAAAGCCCACGCACCTATTCGTCTCAGTATTGTGTATTTTGATGCATTTTATATCATATACGTTTCGTTCCCGAAACAAGCCCGAGTGGGCCCCGGTTTGGAAATGTGACGTAGGCCTAACACATACCAGAACATGCCTGACCTCCCGATCGTCCCTAACCATGACTTTGACCATGGTTGGGAGTGGTTCGGGAGCTAGGTCGGCCTGTGTTCGACGTGGTTTGTAAGTCGCCAGTCGAGTGTTTTGAAAAACGGCATATTCGGCTGCGGATGGAGGTCTTAAATGGGTTGGCTGGAGGATAGGCGTAAGTCGGTATTGGTCATGGTGTGTTTGGTCGTCAAATCTAACTATTAATCTAAAACTTGAAAGACTCCTTTCGACCTAAATTAAAACTAAGTCAATGGGTCCGGGGCCATGTTCGGCTATGTGTAAACAGGACTTTGTCCAAAAGCAGCTGAGTGAAATTAATACAAGCGTCAGCCTACAAAACCATTAACGTAACAATTGGATAACTCTTTTGTGAGTTATAAGTTATAAGTTATAAGTAGACCTGTTAAAGAAAATGTGCACAAAATGTAGTTGCACTCGGTAAATTATTTATTATAATCAATTCATTCATATATGTGGGTCTGTTCGTTCATTTACACTTTCCCTCGACTTTTTTTTGTATTTCAGGACACGGACTACATCATCATGCAACACAAATTCACGCAGACTCCCGATAGCTTCTCGCTTGCCGAAAGAGGGGGTGACCACGAGGAGTCCCCGGCTGCAATCAGTTACACCAACAATGAGAACAAAGACTGGTACTTTGATGAGGAAAATGAGAAAACATTCTCTTATATAGGTAAATCTTTGAAACGTCAAAACTTTTGCTTTTAAGATATTTCTGTTGACACTGCACAAAATTTGATCTTTAATTACACCGTAAAGCATGCGTAAAGATTATGCTAATCAAGTAAAGGTTATATGAATATGTACAAAATCTTAATGCACTCTTTATGATATGCTTAAAGATCGAATTTCGTCCAGGAGTCCCGTCACCATTACTTTACCCGTTTCATCTAGGCATTATGCTACAGCAATGTCCATTTATAAATCTCATCAATACATATCGTTTTCCACCAAGAAATGAAGGAAAAAAGAACTTGATAAGGGAAAAATGTGGAAAGGTGATTTTCCACAGTAACAAAGCCATAGTGTAGTGTATCCGTCCTGCAATAGACGTTGTTTCATTAATAATTCCATCAGGTTGGAGAATCTTTGGACAACAAGGTTATTTGTCCCCAGCCAAGATATAAAATCACAGCCAACGTTTTAGTGACCACCTGTCAAGTTCCAAAGAGCAATACTAACTGGTAATATTCCACACTGCAGATAGGTGTCGCTGCTAACAATGCAATTCTAAACGTCATGAGCTGTCTCTTTATTCGGTCCCAGTATTTTTATATATACGGCTGCGATGTTATGTCTTGGGTGGTGAATAAAGAACCCTGCTATCCAATAGACTTTTTTTTGTATTTTCTGACTCCAGACAGAGCTATTCTTTGTGTTTTCCAGTCTCTGGTAAAGGAGAAACATCCCCGGTAGATCGAGGTGTAAAGATGCAAGTCTACAGATGCTTCTATGAAGACTGCATCCCCCCTGCAGACCCTAACGACGTCCCGCCTGACCGTCAGCGACCTGACGACTACGTCATCTACACCGACCTCGCATGGAAGATGGACACTGACGGTTTCATGGTTCCCAGTTCCTCTATAACTGATGACGCAAGGAACTCCATTAACCTCCAAGAAGACGATGACGTGAAGGTTATGGGAGGTAAGTCATCTAGCAGGTTGCTTCCTGGCAAATAAACAAAGCCTGACCTCACATCAACGTTGATGTTTATGTTTGTGGTGTTATTGTCATGGAAGATAAACACATTGTTTATGCTACATTATTTCTTTTCCCTTTCCTCTACCTCCGTTTCTTCGTGCAAACAAATAAGGTCAATGAACTTGAACAGACGCGATGGTTTCTAGATTAGTAGCAGACAACCTTAGGTGTTCTGTTACATTATGTAGCAAGAGGTAGGATAGTGCTGAAGATGCTGGTCACCACATACAGTCAAACCTGCCCGAGCGACCACCTCTTCTCAGTGACCACCTGGTCATTTCGACCGCTTTTTCTCGGTTCCGATTTTTTTTCCTATTGACGTAAGCATTAAGCGACCTTTTCTCAACGACCACCTGGCCAACGCGACCGCGACCGGCCCAAATTGGGCCCCTTAACGACCGCATCATTTTCAAAATCGAGGTTTTCATCGATTTTTGATGATAACTAGCGCGATTTTGTGCCGAAATCGACCAGTTTGCGTCGGATTTTGACTGCCATTACGATGTTATGTTTAGAATAAAGATTGCGGCGGTCAATGGGTGGGTCAATGGGGCAGTCTACTGTAATATGGGAGGAAATTTCTAAGAAAGATCTGTGTAGCTCATACCTTTTAAAGAAAGATCTGTGTGAGTGCTTTTGTCCAACTGTACATTCACCCTTGGCTATTGGGACGTACTAGGCATAGAATTCGAAAGGTGCACCGTAGTTATTTCAGATACGGCGATCAAGAACACAGCGACGCATAAAGGCTTGTATGGTAACTGACAGCATCAACGTTCCCTCACTGTCTAAAACGTTAGTGTACAAATATCATACTGTATCGTATAAAAGCTGGGGTTAAATTTTCAATTTACAGTGTGCGTGTTGTATTTGACATTAAATACCTCGCTTCTTTGCGTGCGTGAAGTGTGCTTGCTATTTGCCATTAAACACAACGGAAACCGTTATACTTTGCATAGGGCATGTTTTGAGTCGATACTCTTCTCAGCGACCACCTGTCCAAATCGACCGTTTTTGTCCGGTCCCCCGGGTGGTCGTCTTGGGCAGGTTTGACTGTATATGAATGTGACAGAGCAATAGCTTGCTAGCCTGGACTATGTGAAGATAAAAACTATGCTCTTTCTCGTAAATGTTGACTTACATTCTGTAAGTTTTTAAGGACTTTATGTCATCTCATCCAAGTAGTCAGGTAACATGTCTTGTGCGTAAATGCACTTATATGGATATATTGGCTAGTTATAACTTCTCTTTTATGCAGTGTCTTGGTTGGTGCTTGGGGATGAGGATCTACCAAAGCTTGGAAAACTCTACATCTACACGGTACTGGAGTTGTGGGATCCAGCCAATCCATACACCAGAGATTACACACTGGAGGCCACTCATATCTTCATACAGGTCAGGAAACTAAGATACAAACATGGTTAGAACGAGAAAAAGGCTATCTATATGGGACTACTTCTAGGGTAGTTTTGCATCACTTAGCAATCGGGTAGAAATGCAATAATCTTGGGATTATTTCCAAAATACCTTCAGGTCTTTTCAAACACCCTAAAATGTCTCTTTTCTAATCATCTTGAGCAACATTAGATATTTTCAAAGTACCTTGAGATTGTCTAAGGCACCGCAAGATTAGGTCTCTAGTTTCGTACCAAACTGTCTCTACATCTTTGATAAACCTGTGAAAAGTTTTCAAGGTTTAGCAAGTTTGCGAAGAAATCTCAATGTGTTTTAAATGCATGTCACAACTTCTGTTGCTGCTTGTTCTATAGCTATCGTATAAGGTTGTGATTCATATATAGTGAATACACATAGTTTTGTCACTGCAACAGGGAGGACGACTGATTGGTGGTTGGCCAGATAATCCTTACCTTGGCAACATCCACATCATTCTCCATGGCGACCACAACACACCCGAGATGCCTGTACCAAACGGGCCGAACGTTGGGGCGAAGGCAATAGGTAAGAGACGTCTGGCTTTACAATTGATTGATTGATTGATTGATTTAATTGGGATAAACCTTGATATATCTTTGTTTGCTAGAACTTAAATTCTAATATAAACATATCAAACACTAATTCAAATGTCCCCTTGTCTATACTTTATCATGAAGTAAAACAGTTACGTTTTATACACGACCTGAGGATGGCAGTTTTCTAGAAAAAATGCATTTCAAATCAGTACAGACGCACGCACATAGAGAGAGGGAGAGAGATCGGGGGAGATGCTATACAGCTATTTCATTGAAGCTTTATTGACACAACAAAAAACTACAGTGCCTTTTGTACTATCGATCTACTTCGAAATAGAAATACACAAGTAATCTTAAATCTTACTTTAATGATATTTAACAGTATAGGCCAATAATCTATAATATATTGACACAATCAGATACAAATAATTGTATAGTTATATCATAACTAATGGTAACTAAAATAAAACGCGAGTTTCAGTATCTTTTCGATGACAAAACAATTTTTGTCTAATTTACATATATATGCATTGCGGGAGCAGTCGAATCTTAACATTCTTATGCTGTGTGTATTATTAAGGTGTGTTTGGAGGCCTGGATCTGTTCGGTAAGACTAGGAACGTGTGCTGGACTCACCTGGCCCAGACAGCTGCAGCAGGTGCAAACACCATCACACTTGCAGATGCCGTGGACTGGCAGGTTGATGAGGAAATAGTCATCACCACGTAAGGACATTTCACCTGCTGTGATAAACTCCATTGGTAAAATACTGATTGCTTTGGTGCACCGTATTGCAATCATCAACATACATTAACATACGTCAAGATATCTACTACTCAAATCTTGTGTCCTACCATCTTTATATCACAAGATAAAGAAAGCAGAAGTCCTGCTACAGTACTAGAGAGATAAACCGCTAGATAGCTAAAAATGCTACCGAATCGCATACGACCGCCAATGACAAACGTCCTTGCAAATGCTATAACGTATATGTATTGTAGAACTGTGTCTATGAAACATGGTCATCACAGCTGATGTGATGGCTACTCCGTAGGGGATGTTGTTGTTCGCCATGTACTAGTAGTACTGCCTAGCACCAATTACCAACTACTACACAGTTTAGTTGCAATCCCCATTTGCCAGCACATTATGTGAAATTATACGGATGATGCAACAAACCGAAATTATCCAGCTGGACCGCACCACCACGGTACTTTGGAACTCCATGCAATAAACAGAAGTGTGCGGTTATCAGCTGTGCAACTAAATGGCTTACGAGAGCTGTAATAAGAACCAAGAGCTCAGCTGTAAGGCTGCTACCAGTTGAACTACAGAGACATCCGCTCCGGATAGGATACACAGTCTTATATATAGAACTGTGATAGTAGATTTCAATACCTAGGATTTATAATCTTTACGTAACATTTAATGCAGCACCAGTTTCGACGCCTGGCAGACGGAGACGTTCAAGATCACCGATGTGTCTACAGACGGCAGGACTCTCACCCTGAATTCCAGTCTTGCCTATGAACACATCTGTGAGTTAATACCATATATATGGCCTTCAAAGATTATTTCTCAAAACCGCAATTTTGTTCGTATCGGCTATGTAATCCAACAATAAACATCAAGTGCGTGAAGAACGTTCAAATTCATAAGATGTTTTAAAGTTTCATTCACAGTAAAATGTATACCTAATATTGAATTTGTCAAGTTAGACCATTTTAGAACTTTACTAGTTCTGCCAATGATTTGTTAAAATGTTCTTCAATTATCATGAGTACCTCTAACTTGTGTTTTAGTATTAGCTTCTATCAGCGGGATTTCTCATGTACAAGAACATATATTATACATTGTACAATATATTTCCTAAATGCACAATCACTTATCATTTCATTAGCAACAATTGCGATGGCCATCTGCCATCTTCTTGGCAATGATAAGTGGTTCACCCTACAATATAATTATCATTGCTTCATTACGCCATTATTGTTGCTCAACAATGTCTATGTTTGTCACAATACTTTGCATTTTGGGCTGCATTGCACTGCAGAGCAAAGTGAACTAGTCATTATGCCCCTGAAGGAGATGCCAGACGGTCATCAAAACGACGTCTGTCGAACACATGTGATATTGCATCAAGAACTTTGTAATTCAGTCATGCATCATCCTAATGAAACTATTCACAACTTAATTTCCCAGTTGAACAATTTCCTTTCCAATTTCAATAGACCACAGCGACACGGTGAACGGTAAGACCTACACCATGGCTGCAGAGGTGGGTCTCCTCACCAGGAACATCAAGATTAAGGGTGCGGACTATCAGGGACTCTTCTCAGAGTCCTTTGGTGCCAGGGTGCTGGTTGGCTCCTTCAACACAGGAGGACAAACATACACAGGTTTGACAGAATTAGCCAAATTTCTGCAATTTTATTGCTGGTAAGATACAGCGCTCTCGGAGAATCCTACCGACGGAGACCAGTCTCCCTTGGTGGCGATGATTGGTGGCGATGATTAGAAAGGCCAGACTTCAGGACACCTTTGACACGCTGCTGACGTCACACTTCCATTCAGTTCAAGTGACTTAAGCGTCGGGTTAATTTAACCTGAGAAGGGTCAGATGACTCCCCCAAAGGTTGCCGTCCGGTGCATTAAACTTGTGTATATAAACAAAATGTAAACATTTTACTATGTAATTAACCGACACAGATGAACCTAATCGCACATATGACAAACTTGTTTTGTTGTCCTTCAGGCTACGCGAGAATCAAGAATGTGGAGTTCTACCACACAGGGCAGGAAGGCTGGAACGCCTTCTATGATCCACGCTTCTCCCTGGCCTTCGTCAACACTGGAGACGTCTCAGACGCAAAACCGTCTTTGGTCGAGAACAACGCCTTCCACAACGGCTTTTCCCCTGGTATTGGTGTGTACGGAACAAACAAGCTGGAGATCATCAACAACATCGTACATCACACTGTTGGGCAAGGTAAGCTTTGCCTCTGTTATTCTTTGGCACAGGTTTCATGCCTTGTTTGTAGTGCTGGTTTCCCTGCTGTTTCTATAGCAGTGTAGATTTCTACAAGGAAGGGTTTTTGACATGCTCAGGCACCTCCTCAAACCCGGACACAGATTCACGTCCTCTTCCGAAAGATGGTGCAGCCCCAACCAAGATGACCTTCCCATGATTTGAACCGGAGGCTCTCAGTAATTGGAAGTAGGAGCTCAACTGTTAAGTTGCTGCGAGTTGAGTTAACGGGTCATCATTTTATGTGAGTTATTTCATTAAGTATAAAATTGGAATGCTAGCAAAATACAAGTCTCAACAAATCTGTGTTTTTGCTATATGAAGGAATGATCATTGAGGGTTCATGGAACAGCCTGACCAGAAACCTGATCGCCCTGTCCATCTGGCCCGGTGCTTACCAGGACCGTAAGGAGGAGAACAGCGAGAAATGGGAGGCAGCTCTGGAGATCATGGATGCCACCAACATTGTGCTGAAGGTGAGTTATTCAGACGAGCAGTGGGGATAAAGAATTGTTGAACGACAGAATGCGAGCCACAGCATCGTGTAACCGAAAACAGGCCAGATAAGATGGCTGATTGTTGCCTCAAATTTCAAAGTTCTAAAGATGTTCCCGCAGGCCGGAAGGAAAATTAATAGACAGAATCAGTCAGAATTCACAAAAACAAAAGTACAAGAAATTCACAAAACCGTAATAACTTTAGATACTTTGATCATTTCTCAAAATTGTAATGCTGGGTGTCATCGTAATTATTATTAGTGAGAGCACAGTCGGTCATTACTAGAGCACCTGGAACGTTCAGAGATCGTTCAGAGATCAACACCTCCATTAATTTCAGATATCGATAGCTGGCGTGCGAATATGATTTACGATTTAATTGATAACCTTCAGTACAACACAGTTTTCTTATGTACCGACGTTTCGACAACCCATCCTGTCTGCTGTCTCCATAGGTGTGAGTTTATTTTGTACTGATACGAGAAAACGTTTACTTTTACTTTGCACTAATAAAACAAGTTCATTTGACACTGATGAAAACAGCAGACATGTTGTCGTTTTGTACCAATCTTGAATTTTACCTAACGAAATGGTTCACTGAACCCCGGTACTCAGGACAATGTTATAGCCGGAGCAGAACGTGTCGGAGTACACCTAGATGGCGAGCCGTGTCCTGGTGTGGACAACCCAGTAGACAGTTGGAGTGGAAACGTCATCCACTCAGGTAAGGTGCTGGTCTCGTTCGTCTCGTTCGTCTTACGATCATCGTACGATCGTTAATTGAGGGCATTCTTGCGGCAGCTGTCTTGCTACCGAAAATGCTATGATCTTAGGTCTTTTTGAATTGTCGGTTGTTGTCTCTGTCAATGCCGTACAACATCAAAATCGTGCGACTTCGTATGACGAAAGTGAACGCACATTAAACCCCATTACCCATCTCCCTATTCATATTATTGTGATGGAGGGTACATGTGTACACTGCATTTATCTGTTGGCTTACAGTAATCCTATTGTTACCAATTCAAAACGTTGCTAATGATAATAATTCTAGTACAATGCTAAACTTTCTTTAACACAAAGTATAAACGAATCAAATTTTCAACAACCGCTGTCGCCCACTTCATTATCAATGCATCAGTATTCATACTCATGAAGGCGACAGTGGCCGGTGAATATTTGATCCGTGTGTATGACTGATGTAATGATCCTAAAGGAGACGCCAGTATTACTATTATTATTAAGTTGTCATTGAAAATTTGAATCGATCCTTATATACCTCTGTGTTGGAAGAACGTTTAGCACTGTATTAGAGTAATACTACCAACAGATGAGCTTCCATTATAATTTGAGAGTAGATAATAATTCTATTAAATTCCCTCTGAATATCAGCCCTCCATGGCACCCACGTGTATGAGGACGGCCTGCCCGAGTGCTCCATGATCTCCAACTTCCTCATCTACAAGTGTTACAGCTACGGAGTCTACTTCCAGTCTGTGTCCAGTGCTGTACTAAACAACGTGACGTCAGTTGATAACGGAATCGGCTCCTTCACGTCAATCATCGGACCACCGTCTCTCTCTCACCAGGTTTGTGTATTTTAATTATCCCCGTGAGGTAGGTCAGTGACCTCCAATGGGGTATTGTCAATTCAAGTCAAAGCCTTCGTAAACTTACAACGCTTTAGCCCGTTTGAAACCAGGCATGTCAGTAGTTAGGCCTACGTCACAATTTCCAAACCGGGGCCAGGCCGGGTAGCTTTCGGGAACGAAAAGTGTGATAAAAAAGACACCAAACTACACGAGAGTGTTATTCCTTGTAAATAGGGTAATTTTTAATATCAACCCACGCAGTAAACACTATAATTATGCCACGGAGGTTTGTGGAACCTTGTTTCAACGTTCTTCAGTTAGTCTTTTAAATTTTTTTCGAGCCAAAGGGAATTGGTTTACCAATAACTAATTTTTGCTGGATACAGGGTAAAAACAAGTTTGTGCAGATACAAGACTCCTTATTTGTCGGGAGGAGTGCAGCCTTCAGCTGTGAAGATGACGTCTTGGATCTAAGTGACGACAACATTGAGATTGCACAGGCACTTGGAGGCCTGGGCTTCCCCAGCGAGAAGGGCACTTCGGGAGGACACATCGGGATTTCTTTCCCCGGCTTTGTTTCTGCGTTCAGTGCCTCCCCTCATCACCCTTGGGACAGCCAAATGGATTACCCTGCACTGCTGGGGGTCACTGAAGTAAAGGGTGAGCACCAGTACCACTCGTTTTATTGTGCTAAATGACAGTAACTTCATACTCGGTACATTATGTGACTTGGTTCAAGAGGAATAACGTTATATGTGACATAGTTGCATGTTTAACAAGAAAACTAATAGTATGGATTAGTGAAATTAGTGGTCAAACATGGCACGTTCTTACTAGTGAATAGTAAGGTAGGTTAGGTAAAAGTGAATATTATGTAAATTTCGACATCATTTACACGATTAATGAGGAAATTCTACAATACCTTCGTGAATAGGGATAGCCCAACACAAGTGATTTAGAAAGAGCAGATTGGAAAATTCCCACGATTCATGCAAATAAGAGACTTCTTTGCATATCATCTTCATTGTAACGAGGCAAAATGGCTTGATGAAGGTATGAGGTCGTGGAACGTAAATGTATTGCATACATGTAGATTGCCATTAAAGGCAACTGTTTTTTCTTAAGACAACGTTCTTCGTAACATCACGAGGCTTTCAACGTTGAGATTTTTTCCATTTTGAACTCCTCAGATGTAACATTTTCCAACTTCGGCGAAGCATGCGGAGGTCAGCAGGATGTTGCGTTCCATACCTGGAACAGTAACGAGGACCTGATGCATCCCATCGAGACAGAGGGACTCCATTTTGTAGACGTTGATGAAAACAACATAGCCTTCATTGGGCGGCCTTCACTGGGGTAAGAATATGAGATTGCCTTGTATTTTCCTTTACGTACTGAGCTTTCTTTTGATCGTATATAGACAGGTTAGTGATTTCGATTGCCATCCATATAAATGATATGTAATAGATGTCGGTTTGGGGCAAAAGTGAAAAATAGAATAAGTTATGCCATGAATGATGCCAAGGAAATCTTTGTATGTTATGAACTTGTGATGTACCACACAAAAATTGAGACTAATGTAAGAAGATTCTTAGAAAGCTTTTGAAACACTGTAGGGTAACAACAAAGACATTTTGTTGGCGTCTGTATAAGTTTCTAGGGGCATTTCTGACTGGTTCACATTGCACTGCATCTAGGTGTCGCTGCTTTATAATTACAGACGCTGTCCTAAACATAAAGTACCTACACATACATTTACATTTGTGTAAACATCAATCATTTTAGTAATCTGTGTAACACATAGTTATTTTATCAATTACATTGCGATCCCAAACGAAAAGAAGTGTGTTGTCCCGTTAGCCTTCCTGTCCAGTAATTCTCCAACCTGTAAAACTATTCATGGATTATTTGGAATTTTGCATTTTAGAAAGATCAACCCAGCTGACTGCGTAGACATGGAGTGTGACGGGAAGAAGGAGACGTTCATCAAGGACCGTGACGGCACCTTCCTGCCGTCGGGAGTACCCGGAGCCCTGATCCCGCAGGCGGAGTGGGAGTGGGACGGTGACCCCAGGAGAGGGCTGGGAGACTACCGCATCCCCAAGACCATGCTGTCTGATCTGGATGGAAGTCAGATGGACATTGATGGCATCGTGACTGCAGGACGAGGTGTGTCTTATACTTATTTTGCTTGCTAGTGTTTCCCTGGCACTACGTCTGAAGACATTCCGTAATGAATCATTTGCTATGGCCTTTAAGTATTCTGTTGATCTGATCCTAGGTATATATATATATATATATATATATATATATAGAAAGAGAGAAAGTTGCAATTGGGTCCTTTAATTCAGCGACCTAATGGTCATCAGCGAATGAATTGTGAATTTACAAACGCATGGTATTCATAGTTCATAGTTTAATCGTTTAACGTACTTGTATCCAGGCTAACGTGGGATGGCCGGGTTTTCTCTTGGACAGTTTCTCTTCGACCGGGTAATTTTTAACACCGGCGATGATAGTTTTCGCGATAGGGGCCACTGTAACTCCTACGGCGTAAAACTACATTGTACTATGAATGCCAAAGATTGCCCTCTAGGCCCCAGTGGTCTACGTCACTTCCTCCTGTCCCAGAGAAAGCTGGCTAATTCACGGTAGATTGGACTCCAGGTTAACATATTAGCTACTTAATCATGTGTTAGGAATCAGGAGTGGAACTTGTTATCACCAAGCACAGTAGGGGCATCTTCTCTGGATAGTTTTAAAGAACGCTTGCAGATAGATGTGCAGAAGTTAGGTGTGACAGATCGTTCAGTGTAATCACTAGCTGCTGCCGCACCGCGTGCCTGCGAAGCTGGTGTGTTACGCCGAAGGGCGGTTATACCGGCTATATAGATACAGATACAGATACATGTTAAACGTTTACTCTCACAATCATAGCACCAAAGCGTATTTTTGTAATCAGGTATTATCAGAACTCAGAGCTGTGAAAACAATGATGAGCTGCATGGTCACCTTTGTCCCGATCTCAACTACGAGATGCTGGTGATCGAGAGCCTTGACGAAGACACGGAGACCCGCAGGCTGTCACCTGTAGCTCTGCTGGCTGACGGGTACATAGACCTGCTCCAAGGGCCTCAGGTTAGTTTATTGCCTTTCGGCTTCATGTGCGTTCGTCTCGTAGAGTAAATGGTCGTCTTTATTGAAATGGTCGTCGACGGACAAGAAGAAAAGCAACATTTCAAGGTCAAATATAAATTTTAGATTACAAGCCATGATGATGATAATGTTAATGATGATAATAGATAATGGTAATAAACACCCACACCCGCAAACGCTACCCCAAATATTACTCTCTTGGTGAAGATAAATTATAACAATGGTCGAGAAACTGGCGGTTGTAATGCACTGTACGTTACTCTGCCTGATCATGAGTGAATCACACTAAATTCAGAACATGTCTCCAAATCCATGTCACCATTCGAGGGATTTCTGTTGTTTATCCAATAGATTTCAAGACTTCTTCACGCACACACACACACTGGATATTGTTAGAAGATTACTTTCGGAACTTTAGACAGACATCTATCACCCTTCGTCAGCGTTCCTATAATCAGTACTAGTGCATCTAACGGGAAAAACTTTTAAACATGTCGTATTCATGTCATAGTCACTAGTAAGCAATTGAGATATTATTTACGTGGATACCTAACTTCATCATAATCGTTGTCACATAATATGATGAATGTGTCTTGTCAGGATCACGGCTGGTGCGCTGGGTACACCTGCCAGAAGCGTATCTCCACCTTCTGGGGTGTCGTAGCCACAGAGAAGGACTACCTCATCCACTTCAGCGGTGTGAGTCCCCAGAACCTCCGTCTACAGCTCCTCAACACCGCCCCTGAAAGATCCATGGTCATCGGCATCTACTACTCCAGGCCTGAAAGACTTGACGTGTACTTGGACGGTAGTTTCGTCGAGCCAAAGAACTTCGACCCTGCCACAGGAGGAATCGTAGCCGGGAACCACAAGCCAACATTGAGCGATGAACCTGGTGCTAACTTCATGGACATCGAATGGCAGACTCTGTATTTCACTCTGACGGGGTCCTCTACCGTTACAATCAAACAGACAGATGTGATCGTATTAACATTCGGGATGCCGCCGGTGACGGTAGAGGACTTTTTCTCCTCCGACCAGCTAGTGAACAACCTCTGCCTGTTCCTGAACATCCCGGCTGACAAGGTACGCGTGATGGACGTCGTGCGTGAGGACAGCTCGCGTCGCCGCCGTGCAGTCGATACCATGACTGTTGTGATCCAGATAGGAGAGCCACCAACCCAGTACCTCAACGGAACCGCTGATAACAGCCTCTCGTATGACGATCTACTCAATCTGACATCCACAACGGTGAACGCTGTGCAAACAGGTTTGTTTATTTAGCAATTTTTTTCACGTTAGTGTCGACTTCAAATCCGGTTTACACCTTATTTTCCGTATACTCACCAACAAGCTTTTTGTCAAATTTGCTTAAGTTTGTCCTTGTCGAATCTTATGCAACTTTTTGTGGCGTTGTGATATAAGTAATTGTACCGCCGCTATGTCTATGTCTTTGTCCATTGTACTTAACATTGAAAAAAGCTTTTTGTCAGTCTTTTACCCTTTTCAAATAACCCACAGCCTATGCCACGTGACTTGAACAGAAATGTGATATCGGCAATGGGTCATAGGTGCCCTGTAGTAAGTGTTGGCCCCGTCTCGGTTGGGATGGTCGATTGGCTCCAAAGTAGATGGACTCTTTGACCCCTCTTAGAAAATAATCTTTGTGACTTTGTCCAAACTTACTGAATGTCATGAGGTTCAGCCTTCACAGATAAACTTTTAATACGGATATGTTGGTGATGTTTATATGTTGATTATGTGCCCATCCAGGTGAACTAGACAGTGTGTTCGGAACAACCGTGACCAGCGTATCTGTAGTCGACCCGATCCCGCCTGTGGAGAGTCAGGAGTGGCGCGAGCTGACGGTGGATCGGACCCTGACGGACGATTACGTCATGCCGAGTTCCCTGATAGTGCACACCCAACCAGAGCCTCTTCACGAGATGGCTGACTTCGCTGTTCAGCCCAAGATCCAGGCACTGGACAAAGACGTACGTAAAGTAAACGATTTTAAATGTCACGCAATTATCTAAAGCACTCACCAACAAGCTTTCAGTCAATCGTATGACCGTTCCCGATTTGAAATGACCCGAAGCCTTATTCACGTGACCTGGTCGGAAGTGTGACGTCATCAACGGGTGAAAGGTGTCCGGCAATATGTATCTGCCCCCGTCCCAGTAACCATTTTCGTCTGGCTAGAGCCCTATGTAATACATTTTATGGAGTAGGAAATCTCAGAGAACTAAGTAGAAACATTCAGCTCTAAAAACACATTTCGAGCGAAAGACTTTGCATGCAATACAGTCATAACATGCCAATATAAAACTTTGAGCGAACATGAGTTTATTTTGGAAGAACAGAAATAGCTATACTATAACTATACCCTATCACAAGTACAGGTCATAAATGTACACTGACGTACTAACGTAGAAACATCTCGGTATACGTGACACTTTCTTTTTTTTCTCCAGGGCAAGCATATGTTACATCTTGGTCACGTCAGCACCCCCTGGCAAGTCACTGCCTCCCTGCCGAGGGGAGAGAACAGGGCGACCCTGCATGGTACTCTAAGTGTACCGTACATCAACGGCTGGGCCAACTTTACTGACCTCAAAATTTCCCACAGGTATGTTTTCAAAGAAACGGACTGTCCCTGTAACGTATTACTACCAGAGTAGCAGCCTCACATATGAGCTGCTGGCCTAAATTAGTTGGCAATTGGGAGGCACCGGCTCAAATCATGGGAAGGGAATCTCGGTTGGGGCTACAGCTAGCCTCCATAGCAGGCTTTCTGGGGCCTTTTTGGCTCATAATACACTTTTGCTGGCCATTTCTATTTGTACTCGGTCGCTGATTGCTTTTTCGGAGGCCGGCAATCAGAAACGCCAGCAATCAGCGACCGACTACAAATAGAAATGGCCAGCAAAAGTGTATTATGAGCCAAAAAAAGGCCCCAGAAAGCCTTCTATGGAGGCTAGGCTACACCCGTATATCGGAAGGATCATAAAAAAGCCGTCCCGTGTTCGAGGATGTGTCTCAATCACGTCAAAGGTAAGATTCCCCTTCCCGCAGAGATACCACTAGGAGCCATCAATGTCCGAACAAACAACAAAATTGTGATATTCACATACACATGGTGTTGAGTTCATATTTTGTTCTTCTTGATTGCAGTGGTGAGAATTATACACTCGTATTCAAGGTGAGCGAGAGCACCCATACTCCTCTGGACGTCCGAAGTCAGGCTTTCGATGTGACAACGATACCAATCAGAGGTAACTAAAAGTTTCTACATGCTTCTTCTTCAGTATACAATATAAGGCACTCATCAACAAGACTTCTGTCCCGTGACCTTAACGGAAGTGTGACGTCATCAACGAGTCAAAGGTGTCTGGCAGTTGGTATCCGCCCCCGTCTCTGATAATGGGTGGTTGGTGGCCTCAATGTCACATGAATACCACACTTCTTCTGTTTCAAATCAAGATGTTAGATCTGCTGTACATTCTACAATCGTTACAAGCAACTCTGTTTTCTGTATCATTAGGCTGCTGTTTCGATTGAGCATATGGTAAACTGAATACCTTTAGTGCTTTTCTTACAACAATGTAATGAAAACAGACTTTTATTGAAATGATTAATGATAATTTTTTTATTGTTCCGTTATTTCAGCTGCTATCTTTAGCCAACCAGAGACAGCCACCGTTGACGAACCTTTCAACCTTCAACTTGAGCTGAGAGACGCTGTGACTGGACAGGCGATAACTGACATCGCTTGGAAGGTACATTCCATATTGTCTCTATCAAAACACGCGCATATCCATTTATCTTAGCAGTAAAATCAAATAAAGTAAATCGAATAGAGTAAACTCGAAGCACCTTTTGGATTTTGAAAAGTGTGTACTTTAATCGAGAAAATACAATAGATCTTGAATCTGAATATTTCTTACATCCTATCAAATCTATCAACATTGCCCTGTTGTTTTGGGAGATGGCGGATAGGATAGATTAAAATCTAACTATTTCTTTATCTAACCTGCTCTCAGGGGTTGAGCTGGTCAGTTTCTGTCTCTCTGATGGAGCCAGTACCAGACCTGTACAAGGGCAGCATCAGGGGAAACATCGATACGACATTTGACGTTGTGAGCGGCCATGCTACGTTCCGAGACATCTCCCTCACGCAGGCAAGGTAATACATGCAAAGGGTGTGCCTAAATGCCACAAACGACCACAAACGACTCGGAAATACCACAAACGACCACAAACGACTCTAGTATACAGTGTATATGGGTCAACGACCTTGTGTGGCGCTCTGGAGACATTGTTTACACATTTATGAATTTAAAAAACGCAGCAAGTCCTGCGTATTCACCAGTTATTTCGAGTTAGTCCGCCGGTTTCAAGATCGAAGCGATTCTGCGCTGTCAATGAATGCGTGCTTGCATTGAGGCTGAAAAACACTAAGTATACTAGTTTAATAAGTTGACAATGATATAATAGTGCCGTGCTATAATCTATGAACCAACATCGTCCAAAGATTTATCGTCGTGACGACTATGGAGCCGTGGAAGGTATCGAGAACTTCCCCATGCAGAATCCTAGCACGGGCGATCCAACATGCATATGGCGGCCGAGAATCGCTTCGATCTTGAAACCGGCGGACTAACTTGAAATAACTGGTGAATACGCAGGACTTGCTGCGTTTTTTAAATTCATAAATGTGTAAACAATGTCTCCAGAGCGCCACACAAGGTCTTTGACCCATATACACTGCATTTTAGAGTCGTTTGTGGTCGTTTGTGGTATTTCCGAGTCGTTTGTGGTCGTTTGTGGTATTTAGGCAGACCGCATGCAAATATTCAATCTTACGAATTGAGTATAATAAAGAAAGAGTTCACCAACGCCATGACGTCTGTTGTAGAGTCTGTTCGTTTTATTCGTCTCATTGGCAATAAAGTGTCTTATTCGTATATATTTTTCTGTAAAAAGACTGGTGCTATTCTGTAATAATTGTTCTGAATTATTAGGGATATATATTTAAACGTTCTTCATGTTGAATAAGGATTAAGAAGTTTAGTCTGTAAGCAGCACTACCTTCAATTGACACGCTCAAGCGAGATTCCGGGCTCGACAGACTGAGCAGCACAACTGAACTACTTTCACTGATGAAGGATAGGGAGGAGTGGAGAAGGAGGGTCCAGCATGCTTCCCGTGTTGGCATCTGATGATGTCCTCGACTGAACTGACCTTTTTCAGTCATTGTGAATGAAGACCACAATAAAGACTTAACTTAATGTTTACTTACTAAGACTCTGAAAAGGGACTAATGAAAATCGAGGCTTACCCAAATTTCAACGTAACCTTGAGCCACGTGACTACAGAAACGGGCCGTTTAACCTATAGCTATGTCGCCTCCGTGTCTGTTCAATACCGGTAGGCGAGCTTGAATGTATACTACTGCATTCACTCCTCTCGTTAAGAAACCCTAATCCAATTATAGAACTATGACTTTGTCTTTTTCAGTCGTTATCATCTCCAGTTCCACATCACCACGGACCCACCCATGGAGGAATACGACTTTACCTACACTCCAGCCCCGATCGACATCTTCCCACCAGGATTCGGGATGCCCTCGGGAGTTTCCAAGGTCGTACAGATCATCTTTGATGCCGACTTCTACCAGACTGTTGGAGACCACGAACTCTACTTCGAGACCTTCATGATGAACGCTCTCAACGCCAATTTCAGCACGGTGTACTTTTCTGCTGCAAACGCATTCGCAGGTCAGGTTCTTTGTTTATCTACAGTATTTGCAAATGCATGCAAAAAAATGACATAATATGATAAATGACAAATGATACGTATAGCTGCGCATGAGGAAGGCCTTGCTTGCGTTTACTTCTATACTAATTGCAATTGAGTGAAGTCATATTCTAATTTATCAATTCTATAGCTTCTCTCTATCACATATTTTCGCTAGCATTACACCATGTGTTAACGTTGCATGTGTATGCAATGTAAATGCAATATAGATATATATATACATGATATTTAGAAAGGAACCTGTTAAATGACTTTTCTGGTGAACCGTATATTGCTGACTGAAAGACGGGCAAATCAAATACTTGATGTTTGATTTGGTTGTTTTCGAACGTTTCATGATAAACTAACTTACTACCGAACTGATTTCATCTTTCTGTAAAATTACTTTTTGCACATCTGTCTTGTACAGCAAAACCGTCCACTGAATATCATAAAACTACAACTTACACCCAATCATACATTTCAAATAGTATCAAAAGTTAGACAAATATTACTTCGTATGAATAACTCAAAGTTGTTGTTAAACGTCTTTATTCTTTATCATTATATCTTTCTGTACGAATTTAAATGTAGTGTGTGGACATCTGCTTTACTCAGACATGTGTTACTCTGACTACATTGTCTCTTCATCTTAGACGCCATGTTGAATTTAGCTATAGTCACCTTTTTGACTGGCCATTGGCTTTTTCTCTGGTTGTCCTTTAGGAAGTGTTGTGGTGGACTTGACCGTGACCGGTCCGGAGGATGAGGTGGAGGCTGCGTTGTTACGTCTGTGGTACCAGGTGCAACAGCCATTGAAGGTCACGTTCAACGGTAACACCATGGAAACTATCGACATCATGTACGTTGATGGTCATCGGTATTATGGTACGGAAACGGTGAGTGGTCATCTGTTAGTTCGCCTTTACTGTCATTTGGAAATAACATTAATCTGTAGATGTTTACGACTCAACTGTACAATGTATAGCATATTCCTTGTAAATGTATGCAAGTCCGAAATATGTCGCCAGTTATTGCCAGAGTCGAAGTGCGTAAGGTGTCTGAGGCTAACATCTGGTGGCGTACTTTGATAGAAAAAATACTACAAGTGATCAAGAAATGTCCTGTAAGATTCTGTAGAGCGCGAGGAGTAGATAATGTTCATGAAGATGCAGTTACCTCGCTGGCAATGCAGTTTAGATATCATACATTTTAATCTGCATACCTGTACCTCGTATCCCTGTATGCTGACTAATATATCATTTTACACTCTAATTGAAATGAAAAAAAAATCTCCCATGAATAGCCTCGCCCAAGGCCCATCATCATCATCGGTCGGACCATACAGTATAGCTTTGGAAGGCTTTGCTAAACCGGGCTAAGGTTCCCACTTTTGTGGGCGTGCCATCTTTAGGTTTTCTTTAGGTTAAGGCAATTCGTTACAAGGCTGACAGCATGTAATTGCCATTAGACGACACAAAAGTGGAAACCTGAGCCTGGTTCAGTAAAGCGCTCCCAGGGTATATCTTATTTAGTTTGAGTGAGGCTCTGTGTAGGAAAATGATTTCACCGAAAACGTTGCACCTTTCTCATGATTGTCATCCCAGGTCAGTGCAGGGCCGGATATCGTGATGATCGCTGCTGTCTCGGCTGTTGTTGTGCTTCTTGTTGTGATCGCAGTCTTCACTGTCGTGTGGCTGAAGAAGAGAAAGTCGCGCAGTACGTTTTTTTTTTTCATTGTACATTACATGTGGAGGAAGTCCATGTAGCTCGAGTGGTAGCAATCTCACAGTTGAGCTCCTGGTTCCAATTAGGTTCAAGTCCTGGGAAGGGCATCTCGGTTGGAGCTGCATCCGTCTTTCATAAGGGACGTAAAATGGAAATGTCGTCTCCGAGGAGATGCCTGGATGGAGCACGCTAAAGGAAAAGTGTTGACCCGTCTCTGATAAGAAACCCTGCTATAGAAGCAGCAAGGATAGTCGCCAAGTTGACAAGCACTGAACCTAATTGGACACTACACAGTGAACTGGACACTGCACGGTGAACAACAAAATAGTACATGGTTAGCGTGCTATGTCAACGTCAATGCAATAGCATTACAAACGATTAATTAGCAAACTTTAACAAAAGGGAAACATGAGTTATAGGTACTGGTCAGACATTTGTGTTGAACAAACGAGTCACATTGGGACATTTGGAGGAACATTTGTACTTCCTATGCAAAAACAATTACTATATCTCTGTCCTTGTTACACAGAGGTCGCTGCAGGAGCGTTCCCTGATATCTCTGTGGAGAAACACGAACTTCAAGAAAGGGCCTTTACCAACAAAGGGGCTTTACCGACAGTTCACGAGATGAAAGACCTTGAAGCCAGTTTGGGCAAGAGCAACGCTGCCTTTACGATGCAGGAGACCAAGTTTGACAAGACAGACATCCAGTCCCGTCCGGTGTCCCGATCCTCAGTCTCCCCTCGCTCCGTCTCTCCACCGGGATACGTGTGTGAAGAAGAGAGTAAGAAAAGAATATTTCGTGTATTGTGTTACAATCAAAGCTTATCATGCTAATGTGTGATATTGAACTTCAAGGTAAAATAGAGGTCAAAATACATAGCTCTTCTTTGGGTAGTTGCCATCTCTGCCCATCCGATCTAAGTGCATTTTGTACACCTCTGTCACAGCTACCTAAGGACTAAAGATGATCAAAATTCATCGTACCTTTCTTGAGTAATCCTATCTCAAAGATTGTCACAAAATAGCCATGCAGTTCCACAACAATCTGATAGGAGGCGCCAAACCTACACCACTTCTCCCTGACATGAAATGCTATCCGTCACTAAACGGTTTTGAATGAAGTTGAATTTGGGATACGCCCAATATATAATGGCCACAAAATGACCAAAAAATAGATCTGTAGACAGGTAGCTATCGAAATTCCCCTCAATATCCTCAGCAAAGATGCAGATGTCGTACTCGGAGTCGAAGTTAACTCACCTTTTCTGATTGCTTATAAAGCCAATATACCGGGCCGAAGGAAGTTTAACTCATTGTATCGGGAAAATAAGTGTAGAGTTACTCCCTTAATTCTTGCTGTTATCCTTTAGATGGCATCCCTGAGCCCAGGAACGTGACGGTCAAGCTGCTGGACAGGCTGTACCGTCACGGGGAGATCCAGACAACCTGGCTGGACATGAAGAAGCCTCTGAGTCAGGTACGGGGTAGCTAAGCTATCACAGCACGAAATTGTAACTTTAAACATTCGTGAAGCATTTAGGTTAAGATATATTTTTTATGAAGAACACGTATTCACGCATGATTTAAGGCGTACTTAAAGATCATTTCGTTTTGTGTATGTAGGTACATAAACTTGTAGACTGCAGAGTAGGAACCTATTAGCAATTACTGCTCAACGCCCGTGCAGTATCAGATCAAGCTGGTAGGGGACGCCCTGCCTTCACACCTTCCTCCTGATATCAAACGTTATCTGCCAGAAAAAAATTTGGACCGTAGCATGTCTATGACAAAAGAGACAAAAAATAAGACCATCTGCTGTGTAACCAAGAGAAGCCGCCCTGAGGCCCATAATCTACCTTGAATTTCATCAAAAACTCACACATCAAATATCATCCTGAGGTTATGAAGTTATATTGTCAAAAAATCCTGAAACACATAAAAAGCACAGCCACACCATACCAAAACAATGTCTCAATTTTTTCACAGGGGTAGCAATACAAATTTGCATGGAGATGGTAATAACAATGTTATTGGCTCTATATCCAACAACTAGGACGATGAAAAATAGGGACCTATAACGTATGTTATTTTGACATTTATATTTACATATAGATCTAATTTATTTGCCTCAGGTTCGTGAGGATCTGGTGGCCGCCTTCCCTGCTAACCTGGGTTGGCAGGACTTTGTGTTCCTGACTCCCGGGCTGACTCACGTCTCCGTGGGTACTGAGAATAAGCAACGTCTGAAGGACATTGTTGAAGTCGGAGAGGATGTTCTTACCGTTCACATGGTGTGAGGTGTGTCATTTGTTCTTGTTCAGTCAAATGTAAACAATAGTGAGTAAGGGGTTTCGAAGAACACGAGACGTATATATCAACCTCCGAAAATAATTTCATCAGGTTGTTAGAATAAGGATATAGGGGAATCTTTAACTGGAGTTCTGCTTCTTGCCGCTATATATAGACGCGTTTGTCGAAAAAGCGCCACCTACATCTGCTACATAAAGCGGCGACTCGCAGCATTTCAATTGAAATGTACGCATTTACGTTATATGTTTACTGTTTAGTATATATTTCAAAGATATTTCTATATTGAACGGAATGTACTTTGTTTTCCAGACCAGACTGTCGAGCGGAACAGGGACTGGAATTTGCATCCATTTTTATTTGCGGTGTGACTGATTTGTGATGATTGCTGAAACAGAATTTAGAGAAACAACATACGAGAGGCCTGTTTTCGTTCTTAAAGCAGACTAATATAGCATAGTGACGATTTTTAACGATAATTTCGTACACAAAGAAAAGTTCGAATTCTTGGCGTAATACCAACAAGCTTGTGGTCAGTCAACTGACCATTCTAAAGTTGACACGACCCGAAGGCTATGCACATGTGTCCTGAAGTGTGACGTCAGCAACGGGTCAAAGGTGCCGGAAAATCAGTATCGGCCCCCGTCTCGGCTGAAGGATACAGGCCGATTATTAAATATTGACAGATATGTGTATCAGCCAAAGTTATATGAATCTTTAATGAAAACAGATACGCCATACTGACTTGCTTTGAATCATTTTTACAATAAAACAACAATTACCTACAAATCAAAAATGCCTCATTTTGTTTATTTCATATCAACATATGTCTGCATATATTCTTATAACTCATCACGTTTTCACCTCACGTCACATATCATTAGTAATAACAAGCTATTGTTGATATAAAAACCGGAAGTTCTGCAGCAGTACCATAGCCACACACAAGGAAACCAAAATAGACCTTGACCTTCGTCTCCAAACACCTAACCATAGACCAAATATCATACAATCCATCCGCCGTAAAAACCTTATGAATTTCGCAAAATTCTCCTAAATACTTAGATGCCTATATTGGAGCATTGCATAGATCAAAAATTCCCCCTAGCAGTCCATGTTATTATTGCAGAAGAAATAACTAATGACTGCAAAGACGACATGGATTGCTACGGGGCCTCAATGACACGTGGCGAATGTCCACATGCCCCAGTGACATTTGTAAAGCCTATAATTTTAGTTTCTAGGCTTGTATATGATTAATCAAGCGGAATAAAGCAAAACAAACATGAAAAGTTTCAATACCGATTTTCCACGCGTAAAAAAAGGAACTTACAAGTCAACATCGATGCCGAAATATTAGATTATAATGAGAATATACTACGCGTGTTTCTTACTTCTTTAGTGAAGGACTGTATGAGCTCCGTAAAGTGTGTATGTATTCCTTTAAACCCTTATTGATTCCGTAAAATTCCCTTGAATTATTGCATAAATTGCACGGATTATTGGACGAAGTAAAATATATTATTACACACGAATTCACTAGTGGCTGCGAAAAAAGACACGGATAGCTAAGGAGTCTCAACAATACATAGCGATTCTCTACGTGCTCCATTGACTGTTGCAACGCCTACACTGTCAATGGGAGATCCCATGCCTGTCTATTGCACATTGAATGACATAGGGCAAAACAAACACAAAAAAACATATTACAAAAGTGCTATGTCATGCAAAAACAAAGAGATGTTATTGTTTTCCGAACGAATCAGTCAGCATCGAGGGCTGGATGTGATGTTGTAATAAGGTTGCGTTAATCCTGCTTTCACCCTTTTCACTAAAGGGGTGCCTTATTATCAGAAGTCAGACGAAGCAAGGAGCTTTTAAAGTGATGGAATCTATACTACCCATGACTAAGAAACATACGAATTATACGAGATTTTAACAATCTAATGTAAACTTATTGGAAAAAATTGTATTTATTCGTTGAAATTAGTATGAACACTGTAATGTTCGTTTCTTTTTTATTTCTTAAGTTACAGTGGTTGATTGTAAGAGTTCTGTAAAACACGTATCTATTCCGTGAAGACCTTCAAAATTTCATACAAACCTCTTGAATTCATAGCAAGTATTATAACAGGGTATAAGTCCGTCGTATGGATCAAAATTGCCTCCTAGCAGTTCAAGACATTATTGCAGAAGAAATAACTAGCTGCGGGGATAATATGAATCGCTAGGAGGCATCAATGACACGTGTCGAGTGTTCACATGCCCGATTGGTATGGTTGAAATATGAATATAGCAAAGTGTATAAAGTAACAAATGTACCTGACTACATGCAACCATCTATCAACCAATTGATCATGGAGTAGATCATTCCCAAAGAAGAAAAACTAAATACGCAATAGCAAATTTTAAAGTCCTTTATTTGCGACCACATATTTTTCAAGTATGAGTCTACGTTTCAATGACCTATTAGGATTACTTTGCACTGCAGCTATAGGTGTCACTGCTTACAATGCAGTCACAAACATTAAGTCAAGTTATGTTTGAGTAGTGGTGCGTACCTAAAGCCCGGACTTGGAATTTGACCTAAAAATGTTTAGGTTCAAGTCCAAAAAAAAACAAAATGTCCGGAGCCAAGTCCAGACTTGCAAAAAGCTATCTGTCACTTATATTCCCTTTTTTGTTCTAAACCATCTAAAACCTTCCATAGACAGTGAAATTTGCACTTGAAAAAGACAAAACACATTTCGTGTTTACACTGGCTTTATATAATTTCCATGTATTTTTCACATTGCATTTCAATTCATCAGCTTACATGCAATTTTATATGCACCCCCCCCCCCCCCCGTCAAAAAAGGAAACTTTCTAGCGCACATAATATGCAATGATGGATTCAGGTCCGAACTTTAAGTCCGGACCTGAACCTGAACTGCTGTACCTGAATCCGGACCTGAACCTGAATATGAGTTTAGGTACGCATCACTATGTTTGAGACTGCATTGTTGGCAGCGCCACCTATACTGCAGTGCAACGTGAACCAGTCATCATTACATGTACATGTATACCATGAAGATGATGACAGACGGTCAAAGAAACACAAGCTCTTGAAAAACGTTGCGAACAAATGTTAGTCAGTTATTCACTAACCTGGTGAAACTATATATTCACACATGAAATACTGACACAGTTTAGTACTCACACAATTGTATTGTACAAAAGACAGTGTTTACAAAACAGTGATAAATTCAACATTACAAAGTAAGAGAAGTTTATACTGGTACAACAAACGTACAAAGTTTTTTTGTAATGTCTTCCATAACTTTACATACACATATCAACAACTTGAGTATATCAAGTTCAAGTATAATTTAACTACAGTTTCTGAACATACTATACTATCACCTACATGTATTCGCATGCTGTAAGATTCTAATCTTAACACATCATTGAATTTGAACAATCCATGATTGAATATTTAACACTTTAACATTCATAAATACTGAGTATGATGTAGTTTTTCCATTCACACCGCTACAAGGTAAAGGCTAAATCCAACATTCTTACTTTGATACCACATACTAGTCCAGTCAAAGGGACATGCTTATTTACGCTTGTTCACCTTTATCCGTGGGGTGACCTATATCCGTTGATTTAAAAGACAGGGTATTTAGGTATACAAAGTCGAGGGACTGTGCTTTATTTTGAAATATTTAAAAAATGTTGCAGTTTGCAGTCGATATCAGTTGACTCATATCCTAGATACCCTTTTACAAACAACGGATATAGGTTACCCCACGAATAAAGGTAAACCAGCGTTACATCATGCAGTGTCTAGGCTTAGAGAGGCATGCAACATGAAACTTGAGGCAAACAGTGCAGGTAAAATTGTTCTCGCATAAGAAGTACTCGGTTATTACTTCAATGAATTCACATCCACTACTTTGAACAGCTATATTCTTTAAATAATCATCTACCCAAAAAATTCTAAAAAGGTTAGAATAGATTTTAAATTGAAAAGAAAATACAGAAGATCGCACAATATAAACATGATGAATATGCATATCAACCAACGAATTGCAGCAAAGTGGAGTCACAAAATATTGCTGGTTTGCACACCAAATCATCACTTCATTCTCACACATATATACTGTATATATATTTCTGTATCACATGGCAGTTGTACTCTTAAAGGGGCATTCCACTCCAGACGGGACTGTTATTTTCCGATAGATATTAATTGTAGAAGTGACAAATGTATGCTATGTACCATTATACGAAAGAGAACCCATTAGCCTCACGCGCATCAAAAAGCATTCAGTCTTCTATAAAACTCCCCAGGTACCCTCTAATCAAATTAAATCAATCTCAGCCTATGGCTGAATATAATGTGCCTGACTTAAGTTAAGATACAAAGCTAATTTCAGGGGCGCTAAGAAAAACACGTCTAGATATGTGTTCTTTGATATCTTGTGAACAATTGACCTTCTTGGTGTGCTTAGCGCCCCTCATTTATGCTGAAAATATTCACGATAAAGGAAGTGTCTACACGTATAGGGAATACATGGGTAGGGTCTGCATGGGTTTAGTGAGTGTCATATTGTTTTACAAACACACGTTGTGTAATTCGCCACGAGGAATTCCACAAAAGGTAGGCTGATCATGTATTCATTGATACATTATCTATTGGACAATAACACTCCCTTCTGGAGTGGAATGCCCCTTTAAATACTACTATTAGTATACCATGATACATCAGTAAATTTTCAATTATTGTTCCTCACACAAGTCATGTACAGGATTGGACAAGTTTTTAAAAAATCCCTTCCCATGTACGTAAAAAATCTATAGTGGCCTGAGATTCGATTAAAAACTTTCTACCAAATTTTACTTGAGGCAAGGAAATAACTTTATTTTCCAGTAAAAAAACACTTTGTTTTGATAACTAATATCTACGTATACACACATCTGTCGATGGAAAAATCAAATCAATGGAAAAATTGCACCGGCACAACCGAACAACTACGGTACGACTAATGCAATTTCCCAATCAGCAATCTCACAATTGCCTTGGGCAATTGGGCCAATGTCAAATGCCAATGTCAAACCCTGCATGTAAAATGCAATCTATTAAAGACAGTAACTCTTCTGATGACAGCAACTTTAGAAATGCTTGACTTTGTGATCTGAGTGAAAATCTTGCAACAAGATATTTTTACTATTAACGTCATATTCATACATTGTACATGCAACAACTGTGATGATTCGCAAAAGTAAATCCATCATTCAAAAACCGGATGTTGAGATCAACTTGACATGGAATCCTACAGCTAATACACTGTATTAGTCTACATATATTACAAGACAGACACATTTATCGTATTAAATGTTTATGAGTTGAATACTACATATCGTTAACCTTTATAGTAAATGCACATCACAAACACACCCTTTATCTTCTGCATCTGAAATTTTCCGTGTCTAAAAGTGATTTTAGTATAAGAGTTATAGATTGATATTGATAATTAAAACATGCTGATAAACAAACCAGGTTTTTGTAGTCAACATAGTCAACTGTATATGTGTATATTGTTTATGGTTCTTGCTATAACTTGACTTCTGTCAGAAACATATATGCTTTTTTGTTTTAAAAACATTTCCAAAAGGTGAAAAAGTGTCCTCAATCTTGACCCAAGTGCTCAAAATATAAATGCAATCCTGCAAAATACAATTTTAAAAATTTGTGTGAATAAATATTCTCAATGTGCAATTTTGCATGTAGAAAATACTTCTAGTGACTATGTATAATTTTGCTGTGTAAATTTCGAAGAATAGTCGACTGCATGCACAATTTTGAAACATACAATTTTGCATGTAACAGAAAAGATTGAAGTATGTATATTTCCAGCACTGTTGTGTAATCTTAATCATTTGGTGTTCATTTACATGACAATGCTGAAGAAATGCATTGTAAAGATAAATTTCACCAAAACATATAAACACTACTCAAGCATACTACAACACATCTGAGCAACTACAGTATATCTGCTGGTCTTACACTATAAGTACATTTTTTAGCATACCTATTTTTCAGAGCAAAAAACTTTAAAAGCAATTGCTGAGAAGACATTTTGTGTCTTACTGCGGAGGGGGGTACGCTGGGTCTTGAGGGGGTGGTGGGGCGGAGGGGTGATATGGAGGGGGTGCAGGTTCCCCCTGAGGGGGGTAGCCGGGTTGCTGAGGGGGGTAGGCAGGCTGTTGAGGGGGGTAGCCAGGTTGCTGAGGAGGGTAGCCAGGTTGTTGAGGGGGGTACCCGGGTTGTTGAGGGGGGTAACCGGGTTGTTGAGGGGGGTATCCTGGTTGTGGGGGGTATCCTGGTTGCTGAGGGGGGTATCCAGGTTGTGGAGGGGGGTATGGCTGATCAGGGGGGTACGGTTGATCAGGTTTACCTCCGGGGTAAGGTGAGGGTTGGGGGGATGGTTGCGGAGGGGGTTGTTGAGGCTCCATGGGGATGGTCACAGTCTGTCCAGAGTTGCCTCTCCTGTAGGGGACATAAATACACAAATACTGTATAACATCCACAGTATACAATGTATAACATAATTCCGCCAGGTTATACATTTGTAATTATCAACCACTCCAAAGATGTGTGTCTAAAGAGATCTCTAAATGAAACATCCCCCAGAGAAATTCACCACTGAATGTCTAAACTGTGCATATTTGGCAAGTGCTGCACTAGAGATCACTCAAGCATGTATTTTTCAAAGTGGTAGAAATAGGTAACCCCGCGAACAAATGTTCATGGAGGTAATACAAAACGTGCCAGAAGTTGACAAAATGTTGTGATCAAAGAAATCAACTGAAACAAAAACAATTCCCTTACCTGAATCTTTTTTCAACAGTGGCACATTCAAATCATTCCATTGAAGTACATGTATGTGCAACACAAATGTGAAGCCTGTGGGATACCGTAAAATACGGCAGGGCTCGAAATTCATTTTTTTTGGGGGGTGCACTGGTGCACCCAGCTTAAAAAATTGGGTGCACCAAAAAAATTGGGGGGGCACCACTTAAATCTAAGTAATGACCTAATGATAAAACTTTGTTACAAGCTATCAAATTCTAAGGTATCAAGTACCATAACAGACATGTTTATTATCTTTCTAATTACTTAGATGTGAAGAATATGATGTATACTAGTATACTTTGATATCTTTACATAGATAAACGTAAGAAAATAGTTGGGTGCGTCTGGGTGCACATTTCGAGCCCTGTACGGACAGGTCCAGAATACCCGTATTGAACTTGGGCCATGATAACGTTCCATAATTGTGTTCCCAAACGGACGATAACCGGGGTTATCACACAGGCTTCTAGTGTTATATGTTGGAATGTACACACACCTTTTATTCATTAAGTAGACGGCGCCGCAGCAGCAGCAGCACACCAGCACTATCCCAAGGACAACAAGCACCAGTCCAGTCACCCCGATCTTCATGATTCCTTTAAACACCTTGGTGAAATCTGCAAGAAAAAGCAACAGCTAAAAATAGTCCTCTTGTGGACTGAGGGTGCACCAGCAACAAAAGTCATCTTCTATGGCCAAACAGTTTAAATAAACTTAGTTTTTGTAAATTTCTTCTTTACATTTGAAGACTGTTCTATTGCTTAGGCTAATATTCAATAATTCCCAAGCTGTCTTCACTACACTAGTATACAATTTTGAAACATCCTGGCAGTGTTCTAGCCATACTGAATTTTTCTCTGTCCCCTGGATTTTAAATGGAAATCCTGTCAAGCACTGGAGGTTTATGCGTGACGGTCCAAGGTGGGCTTTTGACATCTAAGACCCTCTGAAATGCTATTTCCTGCATTTTGCGGGGCACATTCTACTGGTAGAGTAGACTCTGCTTGGTGCAATGGCATCTGTGCTGAATTACTGTAGATTTTTGCAATATTTCATTTGTTTCATATCTTTATATTTTTGTCCGTCGCAGAGGACAGAATGGGCAAAATTTTTGTCCGTCCCCAGCTGCAAAATTTTGTCAAAGGACAAAAGTATAGATGCTGGCTAGAACCCTGCATCCTGGGCTTCCTGCAGTGCTGTGGAAAAAAACTCTGATGTTGAGTTACTCTTTAACTTTTCTGACAACTCTCACATAGATTTTACCTTCCTGTTAGTGTCCTGACATGCCCAGTATTACATGCCAGTTGTGGAAGATTACACAGAAATGACACATAAACACATGTCACAAACACACAAACAGCAGGCAACTACACAATCTCCATTGCACTGAGGTTCAGTTCAGTTCAGTTCATCCTCAGGGAAGTGACTCTACAAAAATGGGCTGGAAAATAATGTGAAATGCGTGGGCTTGTCCAGGCATGAGTGTCTGATGAAGAGCTGCAGCTACAAAACTGGATCATAGAATACTTACTTGACTTTATGTGTAGTGTTACTGGTCCTAGGGGTTAAGTTTGCAGTCATTTGCAAAAGAAAACAGAGACAGAGATAAGCTCTGAAACAAAAATTAGCTTTTGCGGTGGTCCTTCCAACAGTGATCTTTTTCCTATTATGCATGCATATTTTGCACTGGTGAATTTTTGTACAATGTACGTGCTAGTAGTAGTAGTGCATGCTGATTTGCAAAAGATCTTTTAAAGCCAGCTTATTAAAGTGCATATGACACAAATTACACCAAAGCATGTTAAACTTTTCTGATTGATAATAATTTTCTTCATTGAATATAATATATTCAATGAAGAGAATTCATTAAACATAGACTATTAGACATTTGCACCAAATATACACCCTTATGATGCCATTGAACATCAAAACATATCCAAGATGATACTTCCAGCTCTTGGATGGTCTGATGTTCATTAATGTCAGATTAGGATTTACATCTGTTCAGTGCAAATGTCTATGTTCATGGAATGAAACTATTATTATTGAAGATAATCAAACAATGTTTTATTCGGGTGTCATAAGCACTTTAAGAATCAATCCTTAGATTGCTAACAAAAAGGAGCAGTAATTATATTTATGTCGAACATTAGTAAAGGATTTCTCTTGGGTGGGCAATGCCAAACTACTACATAACCCAAACAAAAGGGCAACAGCATTCTAATATTTCTATGGGGATTCAACACACAGCACACGTAATGACAAAGCTAATAGGTAAGGAACAGATGAAGTCTTCTTGATGATAGCCATGACATGCCAGATATAGCGCAAAAACTGAAAATCGGTTAAAAAACAAACACAAAACACAACTCCAACACTATAGTGCTACATGCATATAAAACATAACGTTCGTTCACCTTTATTCGCGGGGTAACCTATATCCATTGGCTTTAAAAATAGAGTATTTATGGATATTAAGTCGATAGATGCTGGTCTCAAACTGCGGTATTTTGAAAATATTGCAGCTTAATTGCACCACTGTTCATCGACTTGATATACCTACATGTATATAGTGGGGCCGCGTAGCACAGTGGTAGTGTATTCGTGACCGAGAGGTGGCCGGTTCGAATCCGCCTGTCGTGTTGCCGGTCTTGTGCCCTTGGGAAAGGCACTTTACACGACTTTCCTCACTTTACTCAAGTGAAAAATGAGTCGTCCCTCGGATAGGACGTTAAATGGAGGTCCCGTGTATGGGGAGAGCCACACCCCATGCACGTTAAAGAACCCCCACACGTGCGATGGTGCGGTGTGCGTTGGTGCAAATCCTTCTGTTGGGAGTTGGTGATTCACTTCAAATCACCTGGATGGAGGCCTGGCGACCTCTGTCTCGTATCAGCCACATGGTGATTTACATGTACATCATTCACCCGGACGGGTGTGTCACCCCGTAAGGGGCGGTATAACCCGTCATTATGCGAACATGTGCGAACATGTATATAGGGCTCCCTTGGAAATCAGTTACTACGTTAACTGAAGGGACTACCCTAAAAGATCAATAAATAAATAAAATGTAAATACACCGGTTTTGAAAACAACGGATACAGGCCTAGGTTACCCCACGGAGAAAGGTGAACTAACGTTTTATACATCTGTATAGCCACACAAGCTTTTATTAGATATAGCTGTGAAAACACAAGCAAATAGACTGACCATGAACAATACCTCCCAATAAATAAGTAGCCTCTTCCATCGACTCTCCCTCATGTTTGGTTTATGAGTTATACATTCTTTGTTCTACCAACTTTGACTGAACTTCCATTTGTGTATATGTGCCTAGCATTCAAAAAGGAATCAAAGAACGATAGCGCAAGTGTGGAATGCCACAAATACACAAATGACAAGTGACTGTATACACAAAACGTCCATTGCACCGAGGCAAATAAAGCAATACAGTCAACATGGAATAACCAGATGATATGGGGTACTTTCCAAGCAGAGAAAATGGGCATGGGGAGGGACTCCAGCACTTTTATCAAAGAACTGACCTCTTGTTAGTCCTTTTGGTGAAATTCTAACATGTCGCAGAGGTTATTGGCCTGGGTTGTGCAGACAGAGAATGGGACGTACAAATGTATGATACAGTCACAATATTCCCGACCAACCTCTGCTTGAAGTAAGCTTTTAGCCAGGCAAGCGTCATGGCATCATCTGGACACCCTTTTCTTAAAATAACAAGAAATTTGACACTCTGGATGACCTTACACTCAGGAGCAGATCCTCTGACAAGCATGAAATTCTGATTGACACTTGGGATGCTACATTGTACCAGGTCATCTGTGGTCACAGTCTTCTACTGTGACCTGTCTGACAGTACTTTTGCTCCAGGACCTCAGGATACCTTAAAACCCACAATTCTAACTTAATTCACCAAAAACTCTGCACCAGGGAAGGTGGATGCCCCCCTACAATAGTCACTTTATATCGCGACTAACCAATAAATTTGGACTCCCTATAATAAAATCCTAGCTAAAAGTCTGTCTTGGAGAGTAGATATTGGGCTAAATTCTATCTTGGAGTACATACATAAGTATACATACCACAGCCAGCTTCAGCCTTGTTGTCGGACTCGTCACTTCTGTCCCCACAGTCGTCATCAAAGTCACACTTCAGAACCTCGTCGATGCAGCGGTTGTTGGTGCACCTGAACTCTCCTGGCTGGCACTTCCCTCCTACACACAAACACACACATAAGACAACCATTAGTATATCATCATGTGGGCTGTGTAGCGCAGTGGCAGTGTGTTTGCCTCATGACCAAGAGGTCGCGGGTTCGAATCCGACTGCCGTGTTACCGATCTTGTGCCCTTGGGAAAGGCACTTTACACGACTTTCCTCACTATACTCAGGTAAAATGAGTACCTAGCTAGCGCCCTTCGGATAGGACGTTAAATATGGAGGTCCCGTGTAAGGTGAGAGCAACACCCCAAGCACGTTAAAGAACCCGCCACATGTGCGAACATGAGTGAATCAAACCATTCCGGCCAAAATGGGGTAGGGAATCTCCCGAGCAGACCTCGTAACCCCTGCTTCGCCTATTGGGTCAGTTAGTCCTCACTCATAGTGAGCAATTGGGCTGGTCTCAATCATGATGTTTCTGACCTAGCGTGAAGAAATGCTGTTACAGTTACAATCGTGTAACCCGTAACCTTGAGTGACCTTCAGGTCTTGTTACGTGGTGACCATTTAGTAAAAAAAAACATGTACAGTCAAAAATCAAATTGTCTGGCCTTAGCCATAAAAATGTAACAGTTGTGTTTCTGGTAACAGTCCTGAAAAATTGGTGTGTATATGTAGGGATTCTGTTTTTATAGATCTCAATTAAATAATGCAACGATTACAGCTAAGCAATGTAAAACTAAAAATTTTCAACATCATCATCCTGGGTTTCTTCACTCCTGAGGAAAAATCTCTGCCTTGACTGACTCAAGTCTTATCTCAGTGCTTCTTTCATTTCTAGGCCACATTGTTATTATACAATACGTTGTTATTATATAATACTTTCTACAAAAACAATCACAATCATGAAAAAAATGAACAAAGAAGTGGCACTTGCGTCTCCTTACTTCAGTAGCTGGGTACATTTTTCAGGGAGAAATGGCTAATCATGTTGCCCTTCCCCTTTAACATGTTCACAGCACCTCCTCAAACACGGGACCCCATTTTACATGACCCTTCCAAACTAGTGCAGCCCCAACCACTAAGCCCTACCCAGGATTGACGTAAGGTCCCAGTCACTAATTGATAGAAACCAGGAGCTCTACAGTCTACTACCAGTTGAGCTAAAGGGACATCCCCTATGGTATACCAGTACACAACCGTAATTGCAGCACATGACCAACTGAAGAGAAGTCCTTGTGTGGGGGTACCTGATGTAGATGCATCGTAGAACATGTTGTACGCAATCCTGAAGCCGTCACCAACGTTACCGAACCCCATGGTGGATGACAGCCGCAGGGACACTGCATTCCCGCTGCTTGAGAATACCATGTTCCTGAGTAAAACACATGAGGTGAGAAAGTCAGAAATCATATATTCTTAATACCATTATAATTCTCATTAAACCAGCAGCTATGATGGTAATGTTATATACTTTAAAATCCTTCTATAATGTATAGTACATTGTAGAATATAACTCTTTATGTAGTCTGAATCAGCAGAGGAACGAGTCCTTTGGCCGTTACTAAGGGTGATCCAACCTGCAGTCAGAAGTTGAGAAAAGTTGTTCAACGTTTGCATTCTAATTATTCTATGAAAGCCCGTGTAATACAACTAGAAGCCGTAACGGTTGTGGTAACCCCAAACATCACCCAGTCTAGAACATTCATGTAGAACTGTTTGTTTGAAGACGTCAATTTTTCTTAACTTCTGTTACATTTCACATTGAAATGACGTGTGCTTCTTGGGTGGGTATGACATGGATAAAATACGACACAGGTCTCGAAATTCATTTTTGGGATAAGGTGCACTGGTGCACCCAGCTTAAAAATTGGGTGCACCAAAGAATTTTTGGGTGCACCACTTAAATTTAAGTAGAATGTCAGAAAAACCTTATAACAAACTTAGTTACATGATATCAAATTTTTAAACAAGTACCATGACAGACATTTTTGTTATCTTTTAAACACTTATAATGATTAGATGTCAAGAATATGATGTATACTTTGATATCTTTACATATATATACATAAACCCGAGAAAATATTTGGGTGCACCCTGTGCAACCACAGAAAATAATTGGGTGCAGAGCTCCAATTTTGGGTGCACCTGGGTGCACATGCACCCAGTATTTCGAGCAATGCGACACCATGTATTCCGCATCACCCTCATTCCCAGCCCTCCAGTGAGTCAGATCACAGTTGGGCTTGTACTTATAGCTAGGGTCATACAGAATACAGCATGTTGTATTTCATTTTTCCCATGTATCAAAGAAATGTTTCAACCTCTTAAAGTACTGTAAATGCAGAAATGATTGCCAGGCCTCGAAATTCATTTTTAGGATTAGGTGCACTGGTGCACCCAGCTTAAAAAATTGGGTGCACCAAAAAAATTTTGGTTGTACTACTAGTACTAGTACTTAAATTTAAGGAGAATGTCAGAAAAACCTAATAACAAAACTTACTTACAATGTATCAATTTCTTAAACAAGTACCATAACAGACACTTTTATTATCTTTCTAATACTTATATGTCAAGAATATGATGTATGCTAGTATACTTTATATCTTTACCTACATAAACCTAAGAAAATATTTGGGTGCACCCTGTGCACCCACAGAAAATGATTGGGTGCACAGCTCCAATTTTGGGTGCACCTGGGTGCACATGCACCCAGTATTTCGAGCCCTGATTGCGGTCGATTAATGTTCGCGGTTTTCGCGGTGACCACTTCACCGCAAACTTAAAACCACCGCGAACATTTTTCTATTATGGTATTAGACTGCAGTCTATGGTGTTACTGCAAACTTTAATCCACCGCGAAAAGTCCTTTTTTCCGCTACCGCAAAATTAAATCCCCGTAAACTTAAATGCATTTACAGTATGCCCAACCTACTTTCCAACGTAGTCATCATCACAGCCGGTAAACAACGTCCTTCCCGTGGCTCCCCGCCCGTCGTACGCCGTCAGCGTATCCATACAGGCGATACTGGACCCTCGTAGGTCAATCTTCTCGATACGCAGGTTCACGCGAACCCTGGGGTCAGCAGAGGTCAGGGTCATGACACAGTCCATGTTGGCCTGGTAACCATCTCCGATCCGCCACTTTATGGTCCCTGAATCCTTCATGCCGACGTTCTTGCTCTGACCACACATGTTGTACATGTACAAGATGTTGCCTGGATAGGGAAGAAAAACAACATTGTTTCATTTCACTTTCAGTAAATCCTGCATGGATCAGAATCAACCTGTCGAATTTGGCTAAGTAGAGAGGTACCAATATTTTTAATCCTCAAACACCTGACCTGCCATTTGTTGTGCCATTGCATAACACTTAATATGCCATTATGTTTTCTTCTGGTAGGGAAAAACATACATATTGTTTTTGCTGTTTTTGCTGGTGTGTCCTTTTTCTTGTTCTTGTTCCTCCAATCAGAGCTTAGATTGGAGTTAAGCTGTTATTGTAAATATGACTATGACTTGAGCAATATTTTTCAAACATGTTGGAATCTGAAAAAAATAATTATTTACAAAGTCAAACAAGGGTTAGGAATTGTTGAAAACAATTACGTACTATACCTCAGATTGTATAGAATTATTAGAAAGGTTTTTTTTTTTAAATTATAAAATTAAACAAAAGGCAACAAACACCTTGAGGTGGTAATGTGGAATTCACTCTATAACATTCTATATCTAATATCGGCCACTATTTCACATAACATCAATCACATAACTAAAATCATGCTCCTAGCGGCTAGCCTTACTGTTGCCACCACCTACATGTGGGAGGGGTTTAATAACCCTAGCCAGCGAGAGACCGTGTGAACACAGGCTAACATGACATCAATACTGTCATAATTCCACTGGGTGCCATAATACTGCCACATTTAAAAAATTGTTATAGAGGCCTTTTCAAGATTGTCTTGAAGTGTATATAATTCAGGATCAATTATTGATGCTGCATTGGTACACATACGTACATACATATTCATACTCGAGTCATTATCCAAATATCGAGTTGAAGCATTGACAATGGTACATCTCTTTAAATCACTTTAAATTCATGTATTGTTTTCTCATATGGTGGTTAGATTTTATGGCACCTGGTATTTATGAGAGTGGATATTATATGCAGGCCTCGAAATTAACTTTTTCCTCTACTGTCCCAGCAGTGTTCCCAAAAATAAATTCCAATCGTCCCGAAGTGAGGATGGATGGTCCCAAGTAGGAAGTATGTATTACAACAATAAATATAATGCTGAGTCAGACTCAGAGTACAAAATTTCTGTATAACTAATTGTCAATTACATGTATATAATAAACTCAAAATCAACGTAGATTCAAACGTGTCTTGTCCAGAAATTTGAGACAAACCAAACATAACAAGTGGAGGTTGGGAAGAAAAACTTTTTAACTGGTGATTTTGTGCCATCAGAAGGAGAATTATTATCTTCTGACATTAAAGATGTACACTGTTTGTGTAGAACTTTAAGACTTACATGTCGAATTTCCTTCTGAAGATTTTACTCCATGTAAATAAACGCCATGGCGCGCAGCTGGGAAAATCCTTTTTTTAACCTCCTTGGGAGAATCGAGCAGATCACCAGTAAATGAGCTGCCACCAAGCTCTCGTAACCCCAGTTAACTTCTTAATAAAAATACTATATGACATATTACAGAGTCTAAAACGTTTCCAAAAATTTTACTCTGGTAAGATGACATTGTTTTCAGTTTGTTTTTTGAGGTTCATGTGCCAGGATTTCCACGCACAATGCGTTGTAATACACTAGACTTGGGGAGCACGGATCTAATTTGGGGGGCTTTTCTGAAGATTTGCAGATTGATTTATTTTTCTTCTGTAGTCTTGAAAATCTATCTGTAAATTGCAGATTGCAGACGGGTATTTCGAACACTGATGGGGTTTACATTCTGATGTTGATTATTTCTCTATCGTCCCAAAAAAGGTCCCAAAGTGATTTTCTAGTGTTCCCGGCCTAAATTTTTGGTGCCCCGGGCCTATGGGACTATGTTAATTTCGAGCCCTGTATATGTTAACTGGCTTCCAACATATAAAATGCATAATTTAGTATGTTGAATGCGTGGCATTAGGGTTGGGTACCGGCACAGAAAATTCAGGTTCAGGTACGGTTCAGTTCCAGAGGATCAGGTCCAGGTCCGGACCTGAACCTGGACCTCATTATTTGTGAAAGCCTGCTGAATGGGCTACACCGAAAACAATAGTCCGATTTTGTGCAAAGGAATCTACTTGGCAGAGTATCAGATTGCCGTTTTAAAATCCAGGACGTCAATCATGTAGAAATAACCATAAAATTACTTTGCTCTTGTTATTTTCTTGAACTGGTAAGCACCAAAACATGTAAAATAGTAAATCCCTACCGATATACATATAGTCTGGTCATTTCTTACTCGGTCGAAAATCTCCGGTCCAATGATTTTTTTAGGCCCGTTTGTTTACAGACTGGTCCAGCAATACAAACCAGTTCTGTACCGGTATGGTATCAGTACCCACCCCTATGTGACATGCAACTAGTTGTCTAGTAGGGCTGTGTACCGGTACACTGTACCGATACAGTACCGGTACAATCAATTAGGACCGGGTACAAAATACCGGAACTCTGGTGTACCGGTACTTGTACCGATACTTGCCTACATGAACCTAATGTTAACTATTCTCTTTTGCAATGTAAAAATACACAATATTTCTTGGAATTATGTGCAGCCAGAGCCTCCAGAATAGTAACATTTGAAACAGGGAGTTGTGGGTACAATTTCAGCAACACTTGCCTCCTGACATGTGCCTAATTTTCACGCACCTAGTTTCCAGAGGTAACCTGAGGTCAGTACCTTCTCTGGAGGGAATTCCCGGAACAATCCACTTCAAGTTACTTAGAAGGGAAATGTAGGTCTTTTAAACTTCAAAAAAAGTTTTCAATATCATGAATGTGTGAGTGCACAATATACTTTAAGATATATTGAATTACAATAGAATAGTGGATTGTAATTCAGGCATTTTAATTCTCAAAATATGTTACAAATAAGTATGCAAAAAATTATTTTCTGTCCCCCCTGCAAACATAATGCCAAAGCCCCCATGGCAACAGTGGAACATGTTGCACTGCCCAGTTGTAACCACGCCTCCCAGACCTCCCCAGACAGACTTCTGGCGCCAAGCCCTGCTGGGACTGGCTGGGAGTGGCCAGTATATGGCGGGAAGCACGAAAGGAACTAGAGTTTGTTTTATAAATGACAACTTTGAGGCACGTATTGTTATGGATTTCTCAACAACCAAAATACAAAATAATTCATGCATTGCCACTACCACAAAGCATTTTTTTATTCTTTTGTACTAGACAATTTACTTGTTAATACTTGCTACAAGTGGTTGGTGACTTTGTGAGAACTGAAACTGATACCCCTTTCAAGTTGCCGCCAAGTTGCCACCACTGTCATAGCAAGGCTAACTTAATCAGAGTGCAGCAATATGATTGGTTGAAAAAAGTTAGGGCTGTTAACGCATGCAGGTTTCTGTGATGTGATTGGCTTAAGTAGGTCAGCTATATTCTATGTTTCTGTTGCCAGTGAGTACTGTGGAGTGTGTGGAGAGAGACTGGAGACACTTAGATTGTAGACAAAAGAATGTCATTCTTCATGTAGAAAATAATTGTACTGTTGGTAGAGGTAATCTCATAATCTGTATGTACTCCCTACTAGTACTGTACATTTAGAATCAAACATTCTATTGTTACTGCTTAAAACATGGTTCTGTGTCACTTCTGTACTTACTTAATATCGACCATTATTTGCACAAATAGTTCAGGTACATTTTCAGGTACGTACCTGTACCTAAACCCGTGTACCTGTACCTGTACCTGTACCTAAAATTTGTTTAGGTACACAGCCCTATTGTCTAGTATTCTTGTCAATCATGGCTTCAAGCAAATAAATGCTAACATCCTCTTACAGGTTGTGGTGATTTCAAGTAATACTGATACGACTGTCTCACACCCAAACCACACCACGGTGGTAGTATACGCAAAACTCCAAACGTGCCTCTGTCGTAAAAAAAAATCACCCAAGGCATGTAAATTATATAACGTTACATCTACAAGCGATTTAATGTATTTCAAAATGGCCGCGAACGAACGGAAGAGAGCCCTTGACCTATATATGGTAGTAAAATATAGAGCAAACAAACAGATACACCAGCTAAACATCCAAAAAGATAACATCAAAATGACGATAGTTCTTGGTAATTGCTGTGCAAAAGTCTAATAGATGTATATCAATTAGATTTTCGCTGCACTCATTACAAATCATGTTATAACGGTACCACCCAAAAATCTGAGCGCAATCTGAAAGTGCCCCGTTAAATAGAGCCTATGCAAGATTCCTAACGTATAACGAACGTGTAAGAAGATTCTATCACTCACTCTTAGCCCCATGGCATCCTTGGGAAGCGAAGACGAGGACCAAACCCCAGAAAAACCAGGAAGACATGGCTGTTGTTGCCGCCCTTCTCCACCACTCAACCTCCCTCATCTTCATCACTCAGAGCCTTCCGCTTCCGGGAATGCACCGGAAGTAGATGCTTTCATTGTGACGTAAGCGTTTCAATTCCGGAAACGTCACGTCACGTGCATTCCGGGACGGTCCCATTTGATCTCTCATCAAAAGGACACTAAAGCGGTTCTTGTCGCGTTGTCCGTAAACCCCACACAAACAATTCGTATACAGTGTAAATATCAAATATCCCTAGTATTCCCTACTCAAACAAGAGTTCGGGGATCTCGTAACTCTCCATGTGAAATATTCTTATTGATATGCAAATGCTTCAACGTCTACAAAATCTATGCATGGTAACACAGTTCACAATGTTGACATTCCAGTCATTTACCACTTAGATAAATAACGGCACTTTTAATTCATCAGTATGCAAATTAAACTCATGTGCATAATTGATATTTATCTATTTTCTACTTGCCACAGAATCCATATGGTACATGTATTAGAGTATGGGAAAACACTGCAAATGTAGATTTTCGTCATTAGATATGCAATTAAGTGCCAATTTGCATATTTTACCATTCATTTTGTACATCTCTACTGCTACCTGTAAACTAGATATCATGGAGTCCGTTTTTCCTTTGCTCAGTTATTCTCCATAGAAGATTTTAATGTCCAATTTGCATGTTTAAGTATTTCCCCAGAAAAAGCTTTCTGTTTTTGTAGCGGTTAGCCAATCAAAACTCAGATTTTTTCTTCCACTTTTAGCCAATCAAAACTCAGGTCAAAACTCAGAATAGGGCGACAGCCAATCAAAACTCAAAAGTGGGCAATGACATCATAGCGTGTTAAAACGTGTGCTATATAACATGTTTGTCCTTCCCACTCTGATTACAGAGTTAAGATTTATAGTCATGTACCGGGGGAGGAGAGGAGATAGGCACCACCAGGGGACTAATAAAAGCCTGTTGAGTCAGCATGACATGTAACGTTGTGCTGCCCCTACGGCTGATTAATCAGCCAAAAGGCTATGGGACGAACGAACGAACGAACGAACGAACTATAAAGAAACGAAGGCTTTATGTTAGGACTACTGGCCACTGCACTGTGTGACAATAGCATAAAGAAACTAGAGTTCCACGAACACATACCTTTGCCAAATAAACCAGGTTTGTTATGTAGAATGATGTCTGTAGACATAAATGTGTTACTCATTACATTTTATTTTATATGCCTGGAGTTGGTTCATAACATTTTGCCATTGCTTCATAACATTTTGCCATTGCTTATACAAATTAGATCCCTATTTACATAATAATATCAAATTGTATCAAGCATCACTTAAGTTATCAGCATACCAAAAATCATGATGATCCTTTCATCCTTCTTGACTTATTCTCTTTCAAAGTAGGAAACTAAACCGGCTCCTGCAGTTCAAGGAAAGACGTTAGCGGACCCAAACATACACCTCTTACTCTCTGCCATCTTTCTCAGTTACATATGTGACAGGTTTGAAAGTCCTATCACTGAATGTAGTGGATTTATCAACTTCCCTCATTAATTATGCAAATTAGCTGTTAATTTGCATAAAACTAGTATCTCATTATGTAAGTTTTTACTTAGGCTATCTATACCAAAAATCATGACGATCCGTCAACACGTTCATATTTTCCATTAATTATGCAAATGAGATCATCATCTGCATAATTAATAATGTATTGGTATTTCTTTCTTTCTCAGCAACAAATGTGACAAGTTTGAAAGTCCTATAAAGGAATGCAGTGGATTTAAAAACTTTCCTCATTAATTATGCAAATTAGCTGTCGATTTACATAATTAGAATTCCATCATGTAAGTCTTCCCTTTGGCTATCTACATACCAAAAATCATGACGATCAGTCAATACGTTTATATTTTCTCATTAATTATGCAAATGAGGCCGTCATTTGCATAATTAATATGCATTGATATTTCTCTCTTTCTCATCTATAAATGTGACAAGTTTGAAAGTCCTATCGTGAAATGCAGTGGATTTATAAACTTTCCTCATTAATTATGCAAATTAGTTGCTGATTTGCATAATTAGTATTCCATTATGTACATTGTTGCTTGGGCTATTTACATTCCAAAAATCATGACGATCCATCAACACGTTCTCTAGTTATTCTCGTCCAAAGTTTGAAAGGAAATCAGTGACTGCAGTTCCAAACAAGCCGCTAGGGGGTCCAAACTTACAGCACTTACTCTCTGCCCCAAGGGCTATCTACCACTCAAAAATCATAACCACAACATGTCCAGAACACGAGATATCAAAAATTGAGGTTCTGCTGCAGTACCTTAGCAAGCCGCTAGGGGGCCCATTATCGAACTTGACCTTCGTTTTCCCGACCCCTACCCACCTACCAAATATCATCGGGATACATCCAAGGCTTCTTGAGTTATGCTGTTAACACACACACAGACAGACAGACTCACAAGCCCAAAACATAACCTTAGCCATTCTGGCAAAGGTAAATACAATACAGATGTTATTTTTAGTAGTTAAAATGTATTCAAATAAAATATGGGGCTAAGGGCAATCCGAAAAAGATATTTTTATGGTTAATACAAAATTAACTAGAGTTCCACGAACACATACCTTTGCCAAATAAACCAGGTTTGTTATGTAGAATGATGTCTGTAGACAAATGCGTTACTCATTTCATTTTCTTTATAATTATATGCTTAGAGTTGGTTTATAAAATTTCGGCATTGATTATGCAAATTAGATCCCAAGTTACAATTAATTGATATCAATTGTATCATGATCATGATGATCCTTTGATCCATTCTTGACTTATTCTCTTTCAAAGTCTTTAAATACACCTCTTGCTCTCTTCCCTCTTTCTCA
>NC_049987.1:4354214-4359364 GCF_000003815.2 Branchiostoma floridae | reverse complement strand
AATATCCTCATTAATTATGCAAATTAGCTGATGATTTGCATAATTGGTATCTTATTATGTAGGTCTTCACTTACGCTACCTACATACCAAAAACATGATGATTCGTCAACATGTTCATATTTTCTCATTAATTATGCAAATGAGGCCATAATTTGCATAATTGATATCTATCAACATTTCTCTCCTTCCCAGCTACATATGTGACAAGTTTGAAAGTCCTATCATGGAATGCAGTGGATTTATAAATTTTCCTCATTAATTATGCAAATTAGCTGTTGATTTGCATAATTAGTATTTCATTATGTAAGTCATCACTCATTCTATCTACATACCAAAAATCATGACGATCCGTCAGCACGTTGTAGAGTTATTCTCGTCCAAAGTTTGAAAGGAAACCGGCGCCTGCAGTTCCAAAAAAGCCGCTAGGGGGCCCAAACTCACAGCACTTACTCTCTGCCTCAAGGGCTATCTACCACTCAAAAATCATGATCACAGCATGTCCAGAACAGGAGATATCAAAAATTGAGGTTCTGCTGCAGTACCTTAGCAAGCCGCTAGGGGACCCATTATCGAACTTGACCTTCGTTTTCCCAACCCCTACCCAACTACCAAATATTATCGGGATCCATCCAAGACTTCTTGAGTTATGCTGTTAACACACAGACACACAGACTCACAAGCCCAAAACATAACCTTAGCCATTCTGGCAAAGGTAACAACAAATTGCATTTGTGGTATCAGCACACAGCACGACAAACTAACTGCATAAGCCCAGTCACATTTTCTGTATAGGATTTGCCTCACCTGACCTATCCTTTGACCTGTTTTGGAGGCCGGCAATCAGAAAAGGCCAGCAATCAGCGACCGAGTACAAATAGAAATGGCCAGCAAAAGTGTATTATGAGCCCAAAAAAAGGCCCCAGAGAGCCTGCTATGTAGGCTACAGAAATAAAGGTGGGTGTGCCGGTGTGACAGCGATCTCGCCCCCCCCCCCCCGGACTGTTTTTTCTAGTATTTAGGAACTGATGCATTTACCCGTGTTTCTTAAGACTGGTACTTTATCAGTGTTTGTGTAGCATTTATCAACAGCTATATCAACTTGCGCGTAGATAGTGTTTATAATGAGAAACTATTATTCATGTGTGTGTTTGTTAGTGCTTTGGAAATGTTTCCAGCACAAGAAAGAAAACACTGACAAATTGAAAACATATAGCTGACGTATTCCGTACCATAGACGGTGCTGATTTATACGTTCGCAGTAGCACTGTTTTTATGCCACCTCAGCTGCAAAAATTGTCTTTTCATTTCAATGTCATGTTTGCACCGAACAATATAGTATCGACTTTCGAGGTATGACATCTTACGGTACGGTAATAAGGTTCCATATACGAGGGGCATTCAATAAGTAATCCACCTGACCCACTTCCAGTTGTCTGATCTAAATAAAATTTTGCATGTGTAATGAGTCATATCTCTATGGGTTATGTTGCAGCTCTGAAAAAAACAGCTCTGAACTAATTGCGGTTACTGATTTACTGGTGTTTGAACTGAGTCAGGTGTGAAATGGACCAGGTGTGAAATGGAGCAAGTTGAGTGTCGCGCAGTGATCCGGTTTTTGTATTTGAAAGGACGCACACCAAAGGGGACTTTTGATGAAATGAAAAAAACTTATGGTGATGATGCCCCATCATATGGCCTTGTAAAACGCTGGCATCCTGAATTCAAACAAGGCCGGAAGTCTGTGGAAACAGCTCCCAGACCTGGTCGTCCCTCTTCTGCCATTAATGAGGCATCTGTCGGAGGACCAACCTGGGATGTCCTACAAGAACGGTGTCCAGAGCTACATCAAATGATGGGAGAAGTGCAAAACTCTGGGTGGTTCCTATGAAGAGAAAGACTAATAACTGTGCCAAGTTTCATTAATCTCCTGCTATGGGAAATGGGTCAGGTGGATTACTTATTGAATGCCCCTCGTAGGTACCAGGTAACACACCATATACGTTACTCCCAAGGTGCAGTATAGTACCAGGTAGCGCACCTGTAATATGTAGTAACCAGCTGCTCTGGGGGGGGGGGCGAAAACGCTAAAGGGGGGCGAAAACGCTAATGATCTCGCCCCCCGGCGTCACATCGGTCTGAATAGGGCGGAAATTTCATATTTTGACGATTTTAGCCCAAAATATGAAATTATGACGTCATAATTACGTCATATTACGTCATAACGATACCAAAACTATAGTCGACGACGCCTCAGCGTTGGATTGTCATAGGGTCGCCCAACTTTGAAGTCGAAAGTCTGGCTATAGCAGTCTTTTGACCTATAAATCCTGTGACCTGTGAACCTCATGATCATTCAACGTAGACAAGATATACCTGCATAGATGTACGGTTGGATGAACTAAATGAAATGTGTACCATGTTAAAAGAAGACAAATTGAAGAATGTTGATTTTAGTTGTTTGTTATGGTTGCTATGTCTTGTTCTAGTATCATCAAGGACTTTGTTTATCCCGTATATCCATTAAAATGTTCTAAGTCATTTTAGATACTGAATTTGTCGAAGTAACGAAAGTAAAAAGACTATATCCGTTTGTTTTTATTTATTTCTTTTCAGAGAGAAATGTAAAGAGGACGCCCATGTAAATTGAGCCTACTTGTACCCAGGTTGTTGAAAATACGTACATACAACCACTTAAATCGAAGAAATTAAAATATGAATATAGAAAACGCTAACTTAGCTGGCAACTGCTTATTATTTAGTTAGCAACTGCCCTTTGAAATTCACTAAAAATGACTTACACCTTTCCAATTCTAACTTTACATAGACATTAAGATGACATTAAGATGATATTCGGTGTATACTATCTATTTCCAAAACAAAAGCAAAAAAAAATTATCACCATTTTTCATTAGATTTTATTGAAACAACAATGAGCAAGCTCACAAAATGTCATACATGTACATCAAGATTATTTACATGAATACATTGTAGTCTTCAGGTATAAATGACTGATGTTCTGAGTCAACGGAATGAATTATCGAAATGCTAAGAACCAAAGTTCTCAAGTGACACTCTCTTTGAGTTGAATAACATTGCATGTTGCCTGAATGAAAGAACACAATTTTAGTTGTGCACCATTTATCTGGTTGAGGTCAAAAATTTGTTGGTCGCCCCTTATAGCTAGTGAGCGATCGATTAACGTTGTGGTAACAAGCTCAGTCTTTTGTGTAATGATATCTATGTATGAGTTTCTTGGAGTGTAAGAACATTTTATACAATTATATAATATAATTACATTTATATTGAGTGTTTATTGATTTTTCATTCTTATACACCTCTATTAAACTATAAACTATTAACTGTCCTAAAATAAAGCTCACTTGATGTCGCCTTTAGATTTTTGGCTATCGATGACAAGAGATCAAGCGGTGAATTTTGGAAGATTTGTATCCACTGTGATTGCAATAGTGAAGAATCAAATTCCGTTTTTTGAAGGCGGCGTGCGAAGGCAGACTTTTCCGAGCCGGGATTTCGTTTAAAAATGGTACAAAAGTAGTTCTATCTTGACATTAGCATTCAGTGCAAAGAATCCTGGTCTTGAAAGAAGTTAACATGTTGTGGTGTTGACATATTTTTGACAAAAATTTAAACAACACACACACACAACTAAAGTTCAATTAGCTTCAGGAAGCTTTCGAGACGAACTATGTCAAAAATCCTCGTGTTTTCATTTGAGGACTAGCGGTCGTATCTCATCATCTTTTTCACCGTTAATACTGCCAGCCTGTTGGATTCCGTCGCCATTTTGACCTTGCGATGGCACCGCGGCCCAAGGTTGTTCCTTCCCGCTCCCGAAGACTCCAAAGAAGAGGGCGACCACCGCAAACACACAGGCATTCATCAGGACTACGTTGGACCATTCCTCAAACGTCTGTAAAATTCAAATCTTGGTCGTTACTTTGATTTCAGAAAATGCATCTTGAGACTTCGTCGTTCAGAGAACTGCCCCCAAAGCTTCCATGCCATATCTCCCTCAATAAGTTTACCAGTTTTAAAAGTAACGAAAATTGGTGAAACAAAGGTCAAATAATCATAGAAAAATGCTTTACTTTACTCCCAACACTGTGATAACTAAAGGGACTTACCCCTCTGCATTTTCGGTCAATCTCCGTCGACCCTGTTCACAAAATGACCCTTTCTATCTCCAGCAGTGCCGTCAGGAAGACACCAATTATGCATGAGGGGATCATGAGTATCAGAAAGTCTATGTCGCCCCCCGTCTCTGTTGAGTGTGGGCCGGTGAGCTCTAATGTGTTTACCTCCTTCACACTATAGTTATTACAGTGGTGGAAGTAAAGTTTAGCAATTTTTCCATAATGCATTCTACCAACACAGATGAACTTTCATGCTAAGGTCAAACAACGTTACATGCCTTATCCTTTGTGAGTGCTGCCACTAACAGTGGGAAGGTCAGCCCCACGATACGACACAAAACTCGGCAGAGCCCAGATATCACGCTGGCGTATCGAGGTGCGATGTCAAAGGCGTTGGCATCGGCAACTGTAGACAACAAAGAAAACCGTTACTCACTATAAATTTTCAAATATATTCTTGCTCCAAAACGCCCGACAGCCACAATAAGATCCAAGGGGCCTCATCCTAAAATGAAAAGAAGAAAAAGAAAAGAAAAAAAAACTAACCAACAAGGCTCCTGCTTGCAAGGCCGCTGAGGAATGTATGTGGTATTATGTCATACCTGTGACGCGAAAACGTTCGATACGGGTGTTCCGGACCGTGTGATAACTTCCCGTATCACTCAGGCTTCCTTCGAGTAAATCGAACTATTTATCCCGAAACGGGACGAATACGGCACGGTTGAAAATCTGTATACCGGATTCGGACGATAGAAGTGCTGTTGTTACAATCTTTTGTTCGAGCACACAACATTTTCTGAACTTCTGGTGCACTTCGCATCGAAATATGTGTTTTCTCAGGTGGGTTTGACATAGATAATATTTCGGCCGTTGGGCGATCCTTCCCGCGGTCTGGCTAGAACCTAGGGTGATACGAAATACACCGTGTCGTATTCTATATCTATAGCCCTTTTCAAGCCTTAGGGCAACGGCTGCTATCAACTGTGTCCAGGGCAC
>NC_049987.1:4351021-4353911 GCF_000003815.2 Branchiostoma floridae | reverse complement strand
TGGTAACACCAATCTGCAATAGAAAAAAAAAACATGAAAAGAACATACCCGCTACCCTCGCTGCTGAACATCCAAAGCTTACGGCGACGAAACAGGCTGCCACGGCAAAGTTGGTGGTATAGGCCGCCACGACAAGGCATCCAGAAGTGCAGAGACAAGCTGAAGGTAAAGAAAAATCTCCCATAACATCTAAAAGAACATTTATCAAGTTCGAAATTTTAATAATTTCATCTTCTAACGGGAGGTGCCCCAACACGGTACGCTTTTTCTTGCGCTCAAACTCATGGCGCTCCATCGCTAGTTGCCTGAGACTGGTCAAAGTTTGATGACTGAATTTTTTACACATAGATTTGAACAACATACTTGAATAAGAAATGCATTAATGTGGCTCATGAACCTTTCGCGCTGCGTGTTACAAGCGGCAAACACTGTGAGACAATTTCGTGTATGTAACCTTCCAATTTTGTGCTACGCTGGACAGTGTGCCTAACTCGGTACGCTTTTTTACATTTTGCTCTCTTCAGAAGTAAGAGGTAAATTTAAGTACACAGAAAAAAATTAATAGTATGATATTTTAGATTACTTTTAACAGTAAAATCGTGACTGTATGTACTTTCTGTCTCATATGAGGAAGGCTGTACGTAGAACAATCCAGCTGATGTTTTTGACGGGCAATGGGCTGAATGCACTGATTGTGAATGCCCGACTAAAAAAAACATTACGAAAAAACGACACCACCAACATCAACAAAACTCTGTGTGATTATATGAAAATATCATATACATCTCTCTATCAAGTCTTATTTTCATAGACAGCACGAATCATTTGTTACAGTCAAATAAATCTTTGGAGCGTTCTCTTGTCTGCCACCTTCACGGCCACACTCCCTTGGGAGTACAATGGTGGCAATGTTTATGTCGCTTCCTTTTGGTTGCTTTTCTACTCAACAAACATTTGAAGACCCATATTCTTAGTGTTTTATGGAGCTTTATTTATGTGTATCATGGCAGTTGTGTGACTGCTTGGACGAGTTCGTACAGTTAGCGACACGAGCCGCCAATACGCAGAGGCCGGTGACCGCAGTGATTCAGCACTTTCAACATTACTGTTAGAATTCTGTTTTTAAAAAAACATGAAGTAAATATGTTAAAGTATACTTGGAATGCAAATTAAAGCTGTGTGCATGGACTTGGTTTATTTACCTTTGTAATCAGCATAGTCAGTGGCAACAAACACGGTGTACTTATGGATAATAAGATCAGCAAAAAATCCGTACCGTCTTAGGACGGGAACCGTCTTAGGGCGGCCCCCGTTAGATTTTTTTTCTTCATGTGTATTTTTTAACCCAGAATGTCTTTTACAAATTTGAACTAATATACGTAGGTAGGGGTTTTGGTGCTTAGCTGGATGTGATGAGCCCATACGCAAAGATATCTTTGTGTGACGTGACCCGTGCTTTCTTCCAAAAGATTAGTAAGGATCGTAACTATGTTTTCCACAAGGACCGTATGGTTTTCGTAAGTATCGTATGATTACTTAGGTACCCCTGATAACATGTAACGCTAGTTCAGCTTAATCCGTGGGGTAATCTAGATTCGTTGTTGTAAAAAAAAAATAGGTGTTTAGAGATTTCAGGTCAACTGTCAGAATTTTCAGAATATCGCAGTTTCAAATGTCAGAATTTTCAGAATATTGCAATGTGAAACTACCTTCCACCTACTTAACGATCCTCAAATACAATATTTCTACATACAGCGGATAAAGGTTGCCCTAGGTGACTTAATGATAAAGCATACCAGTGACAGCCATGGCCTTTCGCGCGACAGTTGTTGTGACATACTTGCAGAGGAAGTTTCCCAACAAAGCGAACACCGGCTCTAAGGCTCCAAATGCTAGTATTGGAATCCCAGCTAGGACTCCCGCCTGAGTTTGAAAAAAAAAGAACCATAAGTGAAGTAATTATAATGCTGACCTTTACTCCAATTGTCTATAATCATCATCATCATCATAACCATTATAATCAGTATCATCAGCAGCAGCATCAGAGCTGTCCCATTGCTGGTCAGCTGTAGGGGCATTATGACAATCTAAAATGGTCCATGTAATCACAAATTTGTTAGTGATGATTAGTTGTGCGTACCTAAAACCCGGACATGGAATTGAACCTAAAAACTTTAAGTCCGGATCTGAACATGAACTGCTGGACCTGAAGCCGGACCTGAACCTGAATATGAGTTTAGGTACACACCACTTGTGATGATTCAGTTAGTCTCTGAACTCTCTCTCTCTCTCTGAATATTTTTTATTTGCTTTGGTGAAAGATGGAAGGTGGCATTCGAGATTTGCTATATTTGTAAGTTGTCCCCTTGTCAATGTTGGCGAAGAGATGGGACAGTCGAACATGTAATCATGTGATTCATAATGATATCAGATGTAACATCTTTTCTTAATTCATCCTTTGTCCTAAACTACAAGATTTCATAAATAACTATAGAATTGAACTTTTTAGAAGCATATTCGAAAGATTTTTCGAACAAAGTCTTCTTCGTTACACAGCTTCTTTTCATTTCTTCCGTAAACGTTTCGACGGCCATCTGCCTTTTTTTCTATTTGCTTTTTGACAGACTAGGACAATGTGGCACTGCACTCAAGTTTGTAACTTATATTGACAGTGCCACATATACGGTACAGACATAAGGTAAAGGTAGTATTTTACCTCCCCGACCGAAGTCAGGTACCCATTTTTACCTGGGTGAAGTGAGGAAGGTTGTGTTAAGTGCCTTTCGCAAGGGCACAACGTCGGGGGCACGGCGGGTATCGAACTCAGGACCTATAGATTCGAGTCGAACGCTCTACCAGTTACGCCACGCCCGACGACACATCTGTCGCC
>NC_049987.1:4344765-4350599 GCF_000003815.2 Branchiostoma floridae | reverse complement strand
AAAAACAAGTACAAGTATAACTATTGCACCAACTGATCTCAAATCTCTATCTGGAACTTGCCTAAAGGAAGTCGAGGACTTTAAGTATCTCGGGTCTTACATTATGAACTCAGAAAAGGACTTAAGCATTAGGAAAGCCATGGCCTGGAATGCTTGTAACAAACTGGATAAGATCTGGCGCTCCAGCATAAACAACAAACTTAAGGTACAAGTCTTCCGCGCAGTAATAGAGCCCATTCTCCTGTATGGTGCTGAAACTTGGACCTTAACAACTCGCCTGGAGAGGAAACTTGATGGTACGTACACACTACTCCTGCGCAAAGCACAGAACATTTGTTGGAAGCAGCACCCATCTATAAGGGACATTTATGGAGATCTTCCGAGGGTCTCTCACAGACTCAGACAGAGACGGACACAGTTTGCTGGACACTGCCTTCGGGCTAGTGAAGAGGTAGTTTCCTCACTCCTCTTGTGGAGGCCTCGAGGAAAAACTCACTCCCGGAAGCTTACCTTCCCGAGACTGCTTTCCAGGGATACCGGGCTAGCGGAGGAGGACCTGGCAGCGGTCATGTCAGACAGGCAGACGTGGGCTGAAGTAGTGCATGGACTTACCCCGTCCCCTCCGGGGGTTGACTAGGCAAGGCAAGGCAAGGCAAATGATTACAAAATTAACAGTATTACTGAGTATTTTGTTCGACTGCCTCATCTCTAAGCAAATCTCGAATGCCATCTTCCATCTTTCACCAAAGCAAATAAGTATTCAGAGAGAGAGAGTTTCGAGACTAACTGAATCACCACTAACAAATTTGTGATTACATAGACTATTTGATCTACCAACCTGATGAAACTATTTTGGGGTTAAAATATTTTTGTTTAAGGTATTGAGGTTGGCTAGATTGGCATTTTGCCCTTCCATTGTTTTCTCATTAATCAATCAATTAAGAAAGAATGGAGCCGTAACGAATATTGATAAATGGGCATGAAATAATTCTAAATCTGATTTTTTTGGCCATATTGATGACGTCATCAAGTTTTCTTGCTCCTAATGTAATTTTTTCTATGACAGAATACAGTACTTTGATACATATCACTGCAAGAAAAGTAAGTTTTTCATGTGCATAATGATAAAAGCTACAAACTCACGGTTGCGCAAATTGATATCTAATAACGTTCTGTAATTATTGGAAAATGATTTTTTTTAATTAGATGAAAACAAATATTTTCTTATTACTACAAATCATTATTCATGCTTCTCACCAGTTCAACCTTCGTGCCAAAGCTTTGGTTGAAGTAGAGTGGAAGCAAGTTTGGGTCCCAAGTGTAAAACAATACGTGTAACAGAAATAAGGCCCATACAGCCCCCGACGTCAAGATACGGCAAAATGGAACACTTTTCTGTAGAGAATAAAACAAAAATGCCTCATAATTCAATAGTCATTCGATAGTCTAAAAACGTTTCCACGTTATTTTGTGTAGGAACTACAATAAAACCTCCCCAAGACGAACACCTGGGGGACCGGACAAAAGCGGTCGATTTTGGCAGGTGGTCGTTTAGAAGAGTATCGACTCACAACATTCCTGATGCATAGTATAAATGGTTTCCGTTGTGTTAAATGGCAAAAAGCAACAAAAGCACGCAAACGCAAAAAAGTAAGTAAAGACAACATGCTAAAGACAACATGCACATGAACGCAAAAATCGTAACTGATTTTACTAAACAATGAACGAAAATTGGAACACATTTGAACAGGACGTTCCTACCTGTGCCAGAAGAACTCTATCTCTATCTTTATGTGTCTGTATCTGTATCTATCTGCTTACGTCAATGGGTAAATGTTCGGGACCGAGAAAAAGCGGTCGTAATGGCCAGGTGGTCGCTGAGAAGAGGTGGTCGCTCGGGCAGGTTTGATTGTAAATTATTAAGGCTATTTGAATTTTATCTTTAGATCTTCTAACACTTTTAAATACCCGGATAACTGCAAAAAATACAAAAGGGGGATTCCTTGAAAAGGTAGTATAGGTCTGGGCTATTGACTTGTCAAATTTGATGACGCTTTTTATAAAAATTTTCTGACACAGCCAAATAATCAATATAAAATGATTACAGATTACAAAAGAGAATAACGGAAGAGGATTCACTCGTTGAAAAAGAACGTAGCTTAAGTATGAGCATCTATACATTCTAAATGAAATACAAATCAAAAACACCATTATATTCAATTATGAAGAGGGAGAAAATATGCGTGGATCCTTTACAATGTATTTAGCTATGGATCTTTTTGAAAGCAATAACTTTTTTCAAATTGCCCCTACCATGTTTGTGATCTCGTCCTTGTCCTGTTTAGCCGTTTCGTCCTTTTCACGCTTTTTCGCGACACCTGTTGCTTCAAACCCAATTGAGACGGTCGTCCATACAATCCCCAGGCAACCTGTATAGCCAAACCAAGAATAACGTTTACAGACAGATGACATCTACTATAAAAAAAAGTATAAGAGCCTAGTCATGGTCATCGTACAATCGTCGTACGGTCACCATGCAATCGTCGTACGATCATCGTACAATCGTCTCACCATCAAGAGGATGGTCTGGAATCTTACATTAAAACTTCAGCCGCATATCAAGGAAAAGGTTGTTCTAGATCATTCTCAGCGGTTTGTTGAAAATGCTACGACATGAGAGATCGACGAGAGATGCGACTACGCAGCATGAGTACTACATTAGGCAGAAGGGATACTTTAAAGGGGCATTCCACTCCACACGAAAGTCTTATTTTCCGATAGATATTAGTTTTAGGAAGTAATAAATGCATACTTCTTCACATTACACGATAAAGAATCCAGTTGCTCCGCTCTCAAAAGCATTCAGTCTTCTACTAAATTCCCATGTACCCTCTAATTGAATTAATCCTATGGTTGAATACAATGCAAAACGTTAAGGCCCCGGTCACAAGAATCGTACGATTTCTTGCGATTGAGGTTTTATGCGCGGTATAAGCGTAGTGCGTCGTAAGTCGGGGGAGAATCGGAAGCAATGGTTTAAATATATGAAGATTTGGTCACAAGGATCGTAGTGCATCGTACGGTGAGGTCATAAGAGCGTACCTGCGTCAATCGCAGGTAATCATAGTAAATCGGGGAGCCTCCTATGACGAAATTAGAGCTGAAATGGATTTTGGACATGTTCAAAGTTTCTCCATCGTCGTACGATTTTTATTGCCCCCATAGCAGACTTCATTACGGCCATTTTTTTCTACTGATTACGTTGAAGATTCATACATTTTTAGCATGTTGTGATAGTTTGAGTTTTCCCTGATATTGTCCATGTTGACGAAAATGGAACTACATCAGATGCAACTTTTAACAGTAGCAACCAGAGAAAAGCTCGCCCGTAGAAGAGCCTGCCTTCAAGGCAATGTTTTCCACGTGGCAGATTCAGTATCACCCACAGGTGATGCATGCATTTGTTTGATGGCTACATCTTCGTGGGTTTATAATTAGATCAGATCTCATCTCTCGCCGGTCTCGGGTCAGTTTACCATAACCATAACCATGGGGACAACTCGAACAGAAAGGCAGGCTTATGATTTAATCCTTATTATGATCAATGATTGTTGTCTTATGGCATTTTTCTTGATAGCATATCATCCCATAAAAAGCAAAATATGATTTGCGAAAAAAGCCTGACTCGCAGAGCCAGCAAGCAGGCCGAGATAATTATGACAGTACTTGTAATCGATTTGAACCTTTGTTTTGTAAGACTCATGTTGTTATGGTTTCTTTAGATTTCTTTTTACAGTGAAAGGTATTATGGGAAGGTATTTTCAACAGCTAGATCCACATTTGGATGGTTAAAGAAGCACAAAAACGGTCAGGTGGCTATTCAGAAGAGACACGAGTAAAAAATCGTACGACGCTGGAAAAATTTTGAACATCATCCGATGCTCTGCGATGGCTGATTTTGCTTACGATTTAGCTGCGATCCACTGCGATCATCGTGCGATATGCGGAATATGCCATCGCAATGACGTCGTACGATTCTTGTGACCGGGGCTTTAGGTAAGGTTACAAAACTAATTTCAGGATCGCAAAGAAATCTCGTTTTGTTATGTGTTCTTTGTTATCTTTTGAGTAATTTGCCTTCTCGGTGTGCTAAGTGATCCTTTTTTATTCCGAAAATATGCAAAATAAACAATAAAGTGTCTATGTTATAGGGAATGCAAGGGTAGGGTCTGAATGGGTTAAGTGAGTGTCATATTGTTTTACAAAACACACATCGCGCTGATTATGTATTCATTGACACATTATCTATTGGAAAACACCACCCTCTTCTAGTACGAGATGGTACATAATCATGTATAACAAATTATAATGCAATTCACAGCAAGTATTATATCACATACAACTGCCCCGCGTAGGTTAGCCCTTATGGAAAGTCTAGCCGTGAAAACTTTTTTTTGTTCTGCGTATATAGTTTTTCTTTTTTTTCTATTTGCTTTTGGACAGACGAGGACGATGTGGCACTGCACTCAAGTTTTTTGTAACTTATATTAACAATGCCACATACACGGTACAGACAGAAGGAAAGTCGTGTAAAGTGCCTTTCCCAAGGGCACAACGTCGGGGGCACGGTGGGAATCGAACTCAGGACCCATAGATTCCGAGCCGAAAGCTCTACCAGTTACGCCACGCCCGACGCCAGCGTATATAGTTCGGGTTGAGCTTTGGAATTCGGATTGACATTTATTTTATATCAGCAAATAACTATCGGGATACTGTTTTCTTATCACAGTATTCTTACCCAGCGCTGTGAACATGATCGCTGTTGGCAATTTTTCTCCGATCTTCTGCAACTCTGTACCATTTGGACGGTACTGGGCGATGAGCAGTAATGTGTCAATTTTATCGAGAAATGCACATTTCTTGATGGTTAAAGAAACAGCAACACAACACCAGCCAAATGGATGGTTATTATAGCGAAATATAGTATAGAAACTTAACTGATCATGAGCAAACAGTACCCGACAAAATAGGTGATGTAAACTTCCTTTTGATACGATCTTACGATCTTACAAGCTGAAATGCGTCAATGGACCTCGGCCAATAATACCAACACCCGCGGCATTATCCAGCCCCGGAACTATCCACAAACCATCAGCAAATACGTGCAAAATGACGACGAACAAGTATTATGGTAAATTTCAGAGTGTTTAACGAACAAAATATTTCGTCAGCGAAATACCCGACCGAGGGGCGGGCAGTCTGAACAACGTCTTTTGTTTCGAGATCGTGGGGTGTCGGTAGTCCTACTTTGCGGATTGAAATTTTGCCTCTGAAAATACGCGAAATAGCGTTTTAGAGGGTTTGACTTTGAGAAAGCCCCCGGACCCCCTAGTTTGGCGAGAGCCTACGGCGCTCGCGTCGGGCCTTCGACCCGATCCTCTACCCCAACAATATTAGGGACGGAAACAAATTTCAACCTGGAGACAGCACTGCCTGGGCGTAGACCCATAAAATAAACACCACTTTAAAAAAAAAAAATCTTTATTTCTAAACCGAAATCCAAATGCCAAAAAAAGAGACAACTATTCAATGTGTTTTAAGTAGTACTAAAGCTGTGTGAAGTTTCATCATAGTGCGACTGAGCAATCAAAAGTTACATTCATATGTATAGAATACTGCTTTACTACAGGCCTGGGCCAACCTGAGAGCGTAAAGCAATGTGCACGTAGACATTATCAATATGTTCAAATCAATACGGCCTAACATTTGAAATGGTAATCATGGTACTTACCAAATATGTAAATGTCACCTTCCAGGATAGCCTTTGGGTTATG
>NC_049987.1:4317331-4344337 GCF_000003815.2 Branchiostoma floridae | reverse complement strand
AACGCACCAATCAGACTTAGAAATGCATTCATCATTCACCATGTCACATTTTTTTCAGCACATTAACGTTGAAATGTGTGAAACAAAGTGTTAAGTTTGACAGTTATCCCAATGTTCTATAACATAACATCCACGAAAAAGAAGGCAATCACACGAGGTCAAATATATCCGTTGTTTGGATAAACAGGGCATTTTTTAAATATAGGACTGCAGATAGTGCTTATGAAATATTCGAATATATTCGAAATATTGCATTTATTTTAGAAAAATTAAAACAAAATCACAACATATAGGTATGTCAAAATCACAACATCTCTATAGACTGTCTCGAGTCACTAATGCATTATGGGAAGAATCGGATATACCACCCCCCCACCCCCAGGCATTCTGGTGTTGCGCCTTGAGACAGATGATCACACTATAACTGCTCCTTCCTTGTAGTGAGTTTTACGTAAATGTTATATATGTTATTTATGTAAAAAAATGTAAGAAATGCAACATCTATAAGTATGTCAAAATGCTTTACTTTCGGGACAGCTTCGTTAGTAGTGACAGGTAGCTACATAACAAAGTGAAGCAGTCATTATTGGCTTGGTTTGGTTATACAAATCTCCATTAGTGACTGATATGTCACTATTCTTCCTGGAGTCCAGGTGATTTGTGGAGAATCACCAATTCTAGACGGATGGATTTGAACCATCTCACACCGCACCATCGCACGTGTGGAGGTTCTTTAACCTGCCTGAGGTTTGGCTCTTCCCAGACACGGGACCTCCATTTAACGTCCTATGATCTCCTATCCGAGGGACGGCCCTAGCCGAAGCTAGGTACTTATTTTCACCCGAGTAAAATGAGGAAAGTCGTGTAAAGTACCTTTCCCAAGGGCACAAGATCGGTGACATGACAGCCGATCTCACTTGACGGAGATGACAGACGACCATCAAAACGTAAGCAGTTATAGATTGATCTTGCTGTAAACAACGCACGTTTAGTTCATACCTCTTCATCCTTGCTAGAATGTCTAAAATGCTCACCAAAGATTTCAAGGGAAAAAAAAGAAGCCCTCCAACAAACCCTGCTAAAACTGCAATGTTCACCCAAAACAATTGTCTGACCTGAAAAGACGAAGGGAGCAACTCTTGCACTCTGCCTCGGTATCATGTATTCACCAAGAACACCGTAAGCTGCTGGCTCAGCTTGTCCCTTTGGCAAGAAAGGAAAATGACCGCAATCATGATAAAGTACATTTGAATTGAATATGACATCGTAATTTATTGCCTGCCTACCTGCCTATTTATTAGTTCAATCAATATTTAACCTTAGTATCTTAGAAAACATACGCATATGTCAAAGGAAGTCCAGATCAAGCAGGTTTAACGAGAATGCTGTATCTGTATCTATATCTATATAGCCGGTATAACCGCCGTTCGGCGTAGCACACCAGCTTCGCAGGCACGCGGCGCGGCAGCAGCTGGATATATTACAACGAACGACCTGTCACACCTAACTTTTGCACATTTATCTGCAAGTGTTCTTTAAAACTACCCTGAGAAGATGCCCCTACTGTGCTTGGCGATAACAAATTCCACTCTATAATAGTTCTGGGAAAGTACGAAATTTTGAACACATCAATTCAAGATTGGTAACTCTGGTATTTGAAGGCATGACTGTTTCTTGTGCTTTTATGAGCTGGTATTAAAAACTTATCAGTTGGTACGTCTACCAGTCTATTGGTCATTTTGTACATCATACAAATTCTGGACATTATCCTAATGTCTTCAAGTAACATCCACTGCAAATCTGTTTTCATTTTGGTTACACTAGCATCCCTAGTGCTTATGTAGACATGACCTACCCTGTATGCAAAAATCTTTATTCTTCAAGTTGTTGATTGTCAACAGCTCTCAACATTTAGGTTTAGATGGTGGTAATAAATGAATCTACGTCACTTAGTTAACAAAAGCACTTAGGGTAAATTTCGGTATTTAGACTGCCTATTCTTCTAACAATGGGAATCATGGCAGAAAGAGGCTGTCAAAGATCACCTACCTGTGTTTTAGAACATGAAAAACTCACATTGGCATGGTTGTCCGGCTTATAAAGAGTAATTTTACGAGAAAAAAAGGCAAAGAAACATTACGGCGGACATTTGTTATGCGGGATCGAAACATAGGTGGTGACCCTTTCACCCCTTTTCACTGCCTGTAAAAAACACCAAAACAACTTCTAAAGCCTACTGCAACCACAAATAGAGCTAAAATCAACAAGGGGCCCCAACACGTACCTATAACACGAACCTCCAAAATCTAAACATATCCCAAGAAAACAGTTCTACATGAACTTTTGCCAAGGGTACCTTATCATTTTGAAAGTGGGTCATCTGCGCCTGTCCGAAAATACTGAAATTTGCCGCTTAGTTGTTCTGAATACATGCCCTGGTCTTTTCTTACCTCTGCCAGACCTGCCAAAACACGTTGAGTAACCGCAGTCCCAAAGCGTTGAAACATAATAGGGGCGACACAGTGGACAACTGAGCTGATGCCGATCGACGTCAAGAACACCCTGAAAATGAAAAGCATTCTTAGAAATCAACGCATGCAAAAACGCAATGTTCCTACGAAAGCTAAGTTATAATCAAAACAAAGTGAAACGTATTCCGTTGTCCTTTTAAAATTCACAAATCAAAAAATACGTTTATCTACGTCAATGAAGACTAGAAATCCAGGTAATAAGATAGCAAAAACAGCATTTCCTGAATCAAAATGGTAGTTTGTTTCCAAACTATATACATTTTCTTGTATAGCCACACTGAGTTAAATTTAGGAATGAAATCCTCTGGAGTCAAGGAAACTTTACAATCCTCGAGGGCAAAAAACGCCACTAAACCAAAAGACTAAACATCCAGCGCATTCTTTTCCAGGCTTGGTTAGACTTATGCGTGCTTACCTATAGTAAGACCGTACTAGACAATCGGCGCCATTTCAATAATGTTCTATTGCCGTCCTTGTTTAAAGAGGATAACAAGACCATTTGTTCCCTATTTTTGGAGAGCAGTTCTCTGGCAAGCATAGAATTCTGATTGCCAAGGGAAGCATTGGGTCACATGTGACCATTCTTTTTTAACCGAGAAAATTAATGCGCGAGCGGAAGTCATCCATAAATCCACGTCAGTGTGACCTAATGAGCAACTGTTTTAAGCCACACTGTCCAACTGTCCAACCGTAAATAAGATGGGTTTTAACCCTATCTAGACCGGGCTTTTATGGTATACCTGGGACCGGGGGGCTCTTTTGCCCCCCCCCCCCTCGTAATTTCAAAACGGCTTGGGTTACGATCACCAAATTTAGAGGGAATGATGTACTAGTAAAGTTGTTTCATTATGACGTAGTATGACGTAATTATGACGTCAAAATGTCATATTTTGGGCTAAAATAGTCTGAATATGAAATTTCAGGTATACTTACAGGTATTAAACAAAACTATGACTATAAAGGTTACATTATTGGTGTCTAAGTCTGCCAAGTCTTTTGTTGCCAATGACGACGACACTGACGCCTATATGACGTCAGAAAATGACGTCATTTGTTCGCCATCGGATCAACAAGCTTGAATTTTTTGAAATACGATTTTTTTCCACATATAACCCAAAAAACCAATGGAAGTGGACTAAAAAGGTTCAAATGATTGTGTTTTGTAAGAGTATAAAAGATTTTGAAGGAATTTGAGTAAAAATAACATGTATTTATAGTTGAAAATGGCATTGTCCGCCATTTGGATTTTGACCCATGACGTCATCAAATTAGCATGAATTATGAATATTTAATTAGAAATGTAATTTAAAATTACACAGGATGTTAATGATCTAGATAAAAAAGTTTGGTCTAGCAATAAAACCTTGAAATCCCATAATTCAACTGAAAGTAGTAAATTTGGTAAAATATGCCTGTCAGAAACCCGTTATAAACCAGGCATAACTTTTGCAGTGACTTTGTTACTCACTGCTTGCTATACCTCCTCCTACGTTTTGACGAAAATTGGTATAATACTGTGGAAGCTGTCAAGGGAAGTCTGTGTTCAGTCCGTCTGGGCTCCAACGAACACCGGGCAAAATAGGCAGTTTTTAAGAACTTTGCAAAAGAACTTACCTTGTAGCACTATACCGATAGGCCAGGAAACCTCCAATAAAGCTCGAGGGCAGCAAACCAGCGTAGACCGAACTCAGTATTACTCCGACTTGGAACTGACTGTACTCGACATGAGGCTGTTGCAAAATATTTTAAAATATAACTTAAAATAATATGCAACTGGTCGTGACATGGTTTATGATGTTTTGGGCGTTTGTTTGAGTTGAAGTCTATCACCAGAAATTTTTTTAAATGAAATTTGTAATACATTTAGGATATCTTCAGGCATATTAATTATCGTGCATGTACTTGACCATAAACAGGATATATTAAGTGAGAATGTCATACATTCAAAATCATTTTAACATTTCGAAGATTATTTAAGTTAATGTTAGAAAATAGTTTCTTACCTTAGCATTAAACTGCTAGTAACAATGGGAAATACAGTATGTCAACAAAAATCTAACGCTAGCTCACCTTTATCCGCGGGCTAACCTATATCCGTTGTTCTTAGAAATAAGATATTTAGGGATATTGAGACAGCTAAATACCACTGGGCAGGACACGTAGCGAGGCTACAGGACAACAGGTGGACGCTACGGGTCACGGAGTGGACTCCAGGAGAATGGAGGAGACGCAGAGGGAGGCCCTGCACCAGCTGGAGAGACAACCTGCAGAAACACCTAGGTCCCACCTGGCCACAGACTGCAAGATGCAAAAGAGTCTGGAGCAGTTCAAGGGAGGGGTTTCTCAGAAAAAGTGACCTGCCATGAGAGAGAGTGAGTGATATCGAGGCAATATACTGTTTAAAATTGGAAGTATTGCATTTATTTTTGAAATGTTGTACTGCCATTTAATCTAATGTCAATGAAAACCATGATCTTAGAAAACAACAAACAGACGTTACCAGGTATACAAAGGTTGACTAGCTTTACCAAACCTGACCTTGGAGACGTTGGTGTTTGTGTTGTTGCCTGTTGACTCCTGTAGCTGCACAAGGACAACAGACACACTGGTCCTCCCTGCGTACTGAAGTAGCATCGCAGTAAAGAGAAGAGCACACAACAACTTCTTGGATGCAGCTATTGTCTCCGAAGAACTGTCTAAATCCGCCATACTCCTTTTTTTCTACAACCTATGGAAATAGATGGCATCAGTGTAGCAAACAAAGTACTAATCAGTTACTCAAGAAGGTGGACGATAGTTGGAATTTGGTTATGAAATTTCTAGTTGCTTGAGAAAAGGTAACATTGTAAGTTTTACAATCGACTACGGTAATATCACAGGAGGGCATATCCCGGCTATTTATAGTTTATCGCAGCTTTTCAGCCTTAACGTTACGGAGACTTGGGTTCAAACATAAAACAACTTAAAAACTAGAAAAGATCCTACCGACAGCGCCGTTATACGGTACACAGTCAAGTTCAGAAGACAAACGATCTAGATATGAGTGCATTTTATTCTTCATACTTCGTCACATGGCTAACTCACCCCTCACTGCCTCAAGGAGGGCCTCTCTGGATCTCCCCTCCAGACTCCTGTCTGACCTACTTTCCTTCTTTCTGACCCCACTGGGTCCTACCACTCCACACACTTGGGGGTGGGGGTGGTTCCACTCAACACAACACAGCCGACATTTGCTCGAGAGCAAATACAGCATATTTCAGCCATCTGTCAGGAACTCAGCCCTAACCAAGCCAAGCGACAGTCCGACCAAGTAGAACGGCTACAGAAAAAGGTGTGCCGTACTATGATGGGCGCCGACTACATCGGGAACCCGCATGCACTGGAACATCTTGGACTGACTTAACATGCTACAAGACGTGAACAACTGTGCCTTAAGCTTCATCTTTCAAGGAATCTGAGTTTTGGGATCGACTGGCTACCCCCATCTAGGGTACAGATCACAGGCAGGGAGACTCACAATAACCACAAACTGTACTGCCAGTAAGCTAACTCCAATCCGTATGTAAAGTCCTGTATTCTATAACTGACACCTCTAATCAATATGTTCAGTGATTTGATGCTTTTGTACGATACATACCGATTTTAGCTTCTTCTTCTTCTTTTTGTACTGCTCAGCCCCCTTGACGGGGATTAATAGCAGTGCGCATGTTTGTTAGTTACGGGTGATAGTGCCTTAAAACACAGGGAAAATAAAGGCAAAACACAAAAGGAACATAAACAACTGATGGGTGCAAGGGACAAGACAAGTGAGTGCGGTGAGTTAGTGTTATTTACATATATACAAAGACGTGTAGGGGCGACTCAATGCAGCAGGGCCCTCCCCAGTTCGGTTTTGAACTGGGAGAGAGACCCCGCCTCCGCCACACCAGGCTCAAGTTCATTCCACTCCTGGATGGTACGAGGGAAGAACGAGAGCCTATAGAAGTTGGATTTGCTCGCGATGGTCTGCAGCTTGAAAGCGTGGTTGGTGCGGCGGGAGCATCGAGTCGCCAGGACCAGTTTGGATGCATGTGGGACAGAGATGTTGTTATGGATGATTTTGTACATGGTAATGAGTCTGGCGTTCTTCCTTCTGGATTGCAAGGACTGCCAGCCCAGTTGATTGATTAAAGCAGTGACAGAGCATGAGTCTCGTTGGTAGTTGTTTGTTACATACCGGGCCGCTCGTCGCTGGACCATCTCGACCTTCCTCACCTGATCTTGGGTGTGCGGATCCCACACACTGCAGGCAAACTCCAGGTGGGGTCTTACCAGGGCCTTGTAGGCCCTCTCCTTTGCCGCAGTGCTGGCAACCCGCAGGCAGCGTCTGAGCATGCCCAGTGTTTTGTTGGCCTTTGATGTTATGGCGTCGACGTGGCTGCCCCATGTGAGGTTGGAAGAGATGGTGACCCCAAGGTATTTGGTGGTACTTACCTTGTTTAGTGGATGGTTGTGAAGGCTGTATGTGTGGGTGATGGGTGTTTTGGACGATGGTATGGTCATAACCTCACACTTAGATGGATTGAACTCCATCAGCCACCTTTGTTCCCAGAGGCAGATGTTGTCTATGTCTTCCTGTAGCTTATTACAATCAGAGCTGTCATGGATGGGCATCTGCAGAATGCAATCATCGGCGAAAAGTCTCACCTTTGCATTTGCAGCGTGTTCTGGGAGATCGTTTATGTATGCTAAGAAGAGGATGGGCCCCAGCATTGTACCCTGGGGAACGCCCGAGGTCACTGGCATAGGGTCCGAACGCTCTCCATCAAGCACAACCGTTTGGGACCGGCCCAGCAGGAAATTCTGTATCCAGACAAGGGTGTTCCCTCTGACACCGTAGTACTGTAGTTTGTGTAGCAGTCTACGGTGCGGGACTTTATCAAACGCCTTAGCGAAGTCCATAAAAACGAGGTCTGTCTGGATTCCGTTGTTTCTGTTGACGGCCAAGTCATCAGTGAGTGAGATCAACTGGGTCTCACAGGACTTGCCATGGCTGAAACCATGTTGGAGGTCATACAATATGTTGTTAGCCTGAAAGTGTGTCATCATGGTGCTAGCAATGATGTGTTCCATTATCTTACTGCAGATGGATGTGAGTGAGATTGGGCGATAGTTTTCTGGCTTAGAGCGGTCACCTTTCTTGTACACTGGGGCTATGTTAGCCTCCTTCCAAGTCTCGGGCACAATGCCAGTGTCTAGGCTTCTCTGGAATATGACCTGGAGGATGGGACTGAGGACTGAACTGAGTTCCTTCAGGACATGGGCATGAACTTGATCTGGCCCAGAGGCTTTATGGGTGTTAATTTCTGCCCCAATGTTTTAAACGTTTAGGTCAGATCTAAAATGTTCTTGATATGAATATGGATTTGTTTTGATTCAGTGGCAACACTGCGAACTCCAATAAAGTTATTTTGTATCTTGCATAAGAAAATCAGTCCATCGGGTTTAGAAAAAAAGTCCCCCATGCATTAATGGACTCTTCCAGATAACCCGAGGCTAACTGTTTGGCTACCTGTAGTATGGCTGAAATATAATTAGCCCAAATGAAACCGGGCAAAAGCAATCGATTTGGACAGGTGGTCGCTGAGAAAAGTATCGACTCACAACATGCCCGATGCATAGTATACATTGTTTCTGTTGTGTTTAATGGCAAATAGCAAGCACACGCACGCAAAGAAGAAAGTGAGCGAGGTGTTTAGTGTCAAATACAAGACGCACACGCAGGCAAAAAAAAAACTGTGATCGCCGTATCTGTACGTCCCATTCACTGAAACTACTGTACCTTGCGAATTCTATGCCTGCAGCGATGCCCGGTATGTCCGGATAGCGTACTTACCCACGGGTGAATGATCAGTAATTTGTTGGAAAAAAAAAACACTCACACAGATCTTTTGGTATGAGGTACAGATCTTTCTTAGAAATGTATTTGGCTATTCGTTCACTTTATAATAATAAAGATTTTAATCTAGAAAAAAAACTTCTGTTGAAACTAAATTCAGATTTTCATACAACGAAATTTCCTCCCTTATTACAATAGTATGCCCCATTGACCCATTTTCGGGCATCTACCACCATCTTTATTTTGAACATAACATCGTAATGGCAGTCAAAATCCGACGCAAACTGGCCGATTTCGGTACAAAATTGCGCTACGTATCATTGAAAATCACCTCAAGATTTGAAAATGACTCGGTCGTTATGGCCAGGGATTTTGTCCTGTGTGGTCCCAATTTTGGGCGGTCGCGGTCGCTTTGACCAGGTGGTCGTTGAGTAAAGCTCGCTTAATGCTAACGTCAATTGGGAAATATTCGGGGCCTAGAAAAAGTGGTCGTAATGGTCAGGAGGTCGCTGAGAAGAGGTGATCGCTTGGGCAGGTTTGACTGTATATCTTCGTGGTGACGCCTCCGCCAAGAACTTCGAGTCCCATGCACTTTGAATTTTTCGCCTTTCGCTTTAAGATTACCTCGAATATTTTGTTTAGTAACATTTGTATTTGTGTCACGTGTGTGTTTGTAACTTTGGAGGGATAGAGAAGACCTGGATGCTAGTAGATTGTATTGATATTCAGTATATGGTTAGGTCTTGATGAGACCTAGAAAACCTAAAACCTTTGGACCCCGGTTTTTTACGCTACTGCGAACTACAAAAAAAATGAGTGAATCACTTTACAACATAGACCCGCATGTAGCGCATGTTACAATTTTGCAAGCGTCAACACACCAATCTTTAGGCTTAACACAGACACATTTGGTGACCCAGATTTAAGCCATTTCTTGAGTCTGGCAATGTCAGACAATTAACAGATTATGAAAGAGAGGAGCAGATTTGCAGAATTGATTTTTTCGCAGCGCTTGATAATAGGGTATACTTAAATTTTGAAAATGAAGACCTCATTTGATTGATTTATGAGAAAATAAGACATGATCAATGACAGATATTTATTACTTCCATGGTTAATGCTATTTGGCTAAGGTATGCCAAGTTAAACTCTAGCTGTATTACAAAATCATGTTAGCTTAAACTAAAGCACCTAAAGACTGTCTAATCATTGATAAAGTTACTTGTTCACTACATTTAGGTAAAGAATAGGGTATGACGATGTAGGTTAGACATCCAGGAAAAAAGATATGCCAAAAAGCAGTTATTCAAGCAATTGGATATGATTTTTGGAAACGGTTTCAACTGGAATCCACCAATTTTCGTCAGTGACACTGGATCTGGGAAAAAAAGGTCTTTTACACTGTAACTATGAATGAAGACAATTTCAGATGTCCAATAGGAAACGTTGTAAGAAAAATTCAGACTGAAAACAAGGGTATCTAAATAGTTTCAGGTGCGGAAATTCGATACTTGTATCAGTCGCGATAGCAAATATTATTTGGCAAAGTTATGAGGTGATGGAATTCTGTATAAAAACATTTCCAATCTAATAAATATGCATGCCTGCGAGACTGCGAGATATCAAAAATTTGGACTCACTCTTGTCTTCTTAGGGACACCTCATAGTTCCAGCATATACCAGCGACTCATGCAATCCTGTCCAAACGAAGAGTGGAAGCTATCATTACAAAAATCAAACTTCATAACAATAATGAAAACGTCACCTCAAATGCGAACTTGCTAATATGTCAATTGTCTATCATGAGTATTCCTGACTAATTCTACACTACCATTCCACAAATAACACTCACAGCCGAAACCAGGACACTTGTTACAAGTGAAAGCTGCCGATCATTCCACTATCTCGTAGGGTTGACGGAAATCACAATATGTAGAAACGCATGTATTTACGTTTACTCCTAGACCCCTTTCACACTGGGTATAATAATGTATACAAATGGATTCTCGTGAAGAACGAATTGTGGCTTTCATACAGGGTTGTAGCCAGCACCTGTCCTTCAGTCCTTTGAAGGAATTTTGTAGCTGGGGACTGAAAAAAGTTTTCCCCATTCCATCCCCTGGGACAGACAAAAATTGATATGTAAAGATATAAAAAAAACTGAAACCCATGTGTTCTTCTTCAACAAAACAGATGCCATTGAACAGCTTAGTCTACAAGCAAAATTTGCACCTCAAAATGCAGGAAATAGTGTTTAAGGGGGTCTTGATTTAAAAATTTTCTGGGACCCAGACCCCCTAGAAATGTACATCATACCTCACGTCATGCCTTTGGTGCTCGATAGGATTCCCATTCAAAATCAAGGGGACTGAAAATGACGTCAGGCTAGCTACAACCCTGCTTTCATAGACAAAGCTTACACTTTTAAAAATCTATACGAATCAATCGGCTCGTAGATGCTATCCACTATATTTCCCTTCTGTGCCCAAAAAAAAGGTCACCGGGGTCCCAGACAAAACGTCTTTCTATAAATCAAGCTCAAGAAAACAACAACCTGCCAAGATTTCACGATTACCAAGAAAATATCCCCGAAAAAAATTGTTTCAAAATCTGAAGAAAAAAAACACGTTCGGAATAGTCTACCTTAATCAGGTTGGGATTCATTGAATTGACTTAAATGTTGCTTTTCAAATCTTTAGACAACTCAGGTAAAGAAAAGGAAATGGGGTCAGTGTACGGAAGGAACCAGTTTGGCCAGTACCATGCCACCCGGTTCTATTCAGACGTGGGGTGGGAGGGGGGTCTCAGTTCTGAATGCCATGAACTAGATTTCTAGCGAGGACAACGCCCATGAAGTCGGTTCTTTCATATGTAGAGTAAACTGGTGGACGCGAGGGGCAGGGAAGAATATTTCACACCTATTTTCCGTCGATTACTTAAGGGTTAATGACCCGCACCGAGGTGTATATGGTGTCATAATGCCCTGTCATTTGCTATAACCACCGAATAAAACCACCGAGTGAGCTATTATGTATACGTAGACAAGGTGTGGCTTAACTTACAAATGGTATTCTCCAAGCAGAGGTCAAAACACTGCTCATTCACAGTATTATTTATACGCAACCAATTTTTGCAAAGTTAAGTACTATTTTCAAGTACCGCACCTCGTATTGTGAGCTACTAATTATATAAAAGTAAAACACTACAAGAAAATTACAAATGCGTGCTGTAGTGATAGAAATGTTATGAAAAGATAGGAAAAGTGTTTTCCTAGATAGGAGAAAGCCTATAGTTTTTAACTCTCTGACCGCATTCTCTTTAGAAACATTGAAGTCCATGTGTGTTTGTGCATACGTGTGTGTTCTTGTGTGTTTGCGCGCGCGTCTCCTCTCTCTCTCCCTTTGAGTGTGTGTGTGTGTGTGTGTGTGTGTCCTCTTTCTCTCTCTCTGTATTTGTGCGTGTGTTTGAGTTTGACTTTAAGTTAATTCGAAAAGACATTATGGATACCGATAGTATTGAGGTGGGTTAAGGTAAGGAAAACAAAGCTCAAGTTCTATAACGGGTCCCCGGACGGTTTTTAAGGTAGTGTTGTGGAACTTCAGTTTTGATACCTCGTGTTCCGGACGTGTTGTGCACGTGTTAGTAATTCTCAGTGGTAACTTCCCCCTGAAACGGCACTTGCTTTCACATGCTTAAAACTCTTTAAAACACTCTGGTGCTAAATACATAATATCCACGCGAAAACATATCTACTCTTTGTGCTAGACGTGTAATAGGTAAACAAACTCACCTGTCCTTTGTGGTGAACTCCAAACGCGCGCACACGCACACACACACACACACACACACACACACACACACACACACACACACACACACACACACACAAACGCCATTGAAATGTCAGTGCACCACACCTGTAATTGAAACTCTCGGCCCACTAACATTCTTCTTAGCAAACTTCTTTTCTAGCCTCCTTGGCGACCTTCCACAAGCGCTGGCGTTTATTGTTTTGGTTAGCGCTAATTGTTAAAAAAACATATAACGTCATGTTAATTCGAGTTTCATGACCGTTCTCTTGACGCGCACCTCCCTAAGAGGGGTCGGTCATATAAGTGAACATATATTTTCTGTGTCATATTGCTAACCCATATGAACCGCGAAGGTATTCATTGTCACAAAGATACATTGAGTTCATTTCTGTTCACAATGCATAGCTGGCGCTTCGTATTCAGGTAAACACCGACCCCGTTAAACTCCATTCATCCCGAAATCAAGGTGTCTTGGAGATTTTTCATCAAGCTGGTCTAGTATGTGTTCCTGAGCGTTAGCTATGCACACCTGTGTATCTGGTCTAGTAAGTGTTCCTGAGCGCTGTCTATCCAGAACTGTGAATCATTGTTATAAAAAGTCAGAGTCACAATTTTCATGCCAACTACTTACGGTACGGCAGAATCCGGATCCGCCTCGGATTGGTTGCTTCAGTACCGCGCAAAGTTGACAAGAAATTTTATCTCAAGCACTGAACTCAACATAGCTGTAAACAGGCTCATATGGCTTATTCAGATACACAGTCACTTTCTTGAACAAATTAACGTTCTTTTAGAATTTGTAGTCTAAATCTCAACCAATGTTGAGAGCACATAGGCACTGCTTTGCGCTGTAACCGGGTGATAAGTTAATTTAAGGATAATGATTTAAAATGAGTTAAATTGTTGGAGGGGTAACCCAGAATAAGATTTGGGCGACTTTCTAGATACAACAGGTGCACGAGCGTTCATCTTGTAAATAATAGATTGTGGCTGCAAGCAGAAGATGACTCAGGTAAGTATCACTGGTGATGTCTCACCATCCGGCATCAGTAGTCACAGCTGACACAACAATCTAAAAAGAAGCAGAGATGAAATTGATGTCAGCAAATTCAATACACTTGGTAAAAGTTGTCTTTTCTTCCATATAATAGGCACATATTGTAGAAAACGTTATTCGAAAATTCAAATCCAAAGTTAATTGCGAACAATATGTATAGAAAACTGTAACAGTTAGTCAAAATGTCTGAAATATATGTCTTAAAGTCCCTGTCACACAATTGATGACACTTCGGCTTTGAATGAGGATAATGATGAATTGATTGATTGACGTTATGAGTAAGTTAATGTATTGCATAATATGATAAGTTAAGAATGTTAATGATTGATTTATGCTAGTTGTCTGATCAACATTATCTCTATAATTTGTTGTTATGTATTTTATTCGATTGTGTGTAGAGGACTCCAGGAAGAATAGTTCAATGTAACTAATGGAGATTCCTAATAAACAAACAAACAAACAAACTATCCTGTGGCGACTCACCAGGTTGAAGACGTGCCCTGGCCTCCTCTATATCGACGACAGTTGTCATGGGTATGTCTGTAGCATAGCCGACTTCATCACCTGCCTCAGTTCCCCTTGTGGCGGTTGCTCCACTAATTACTGTCCTGATGCGACTCACCAGGTTGAAGACGTGCCCTGGCCTACTCTATATCGACGACAGTTGTCATGGGTATGTCTGTAGCATAGCCGACTTCATCACCTGCCTCAGTTCCCCTTGTGGCGGTTGCTCCACTAATTACTGTCCTGATGCGACTCACCAGGTTGAAGACGTGCCCTGGCCTACTCTATATCGACGACAGTTGTCATGGGTATGTCTGTAGCATAGCCGACTTCATCACCTGCCTCAGTTCCCCTTGTGGCGGTTGCTCCACTAATTACTGTCCTGATGCGACTCACCAGGTTGAAGACGTGCCCTGGCCTACTCTATATCGACGACAGTTGTCATGGGTATGTCTGTAGCATAGCCGACTTCATCACCTGCCTCAGTTCCCCTTGTGGCGGTTGCTCCACTAATTACTGTCCTGATGCGACTCACCAGGTTGAAGACGTGCCCTGGCCTACTCTATATCGACGACAGTTGTCATGGGTATGTCTGTAGCATAGCCGACTTCATCACCTGCCTCAGTTCCCCTTGTGGCGGTTGCTCCACTAATTACTGTCCTGATGCGACTCACCAGGTTGAAGACGTGCCCTGGCCTACTCTATATCGACGACAGTTGTCATGGGTATGTCTGTAGCATAGCCGACTTCATCACCTGCCTCAGTTCCCCTTGTGGCGGTTGCTCCACTAATTACTGTCCTGATGCGAGTCACCAGGTTGAAGACGTGCCCTGGCCTACTCTATATCGACGACAGTTGTCATGGGTATGTCTGTAGCATAGCCGACTTCACCTGCTCCAGTTCCCCTTGTGGCGGTTGCTCCACTAATTACTGTCCTGATGCGACTCACCAGGTTGAAGACGTGCCCTGGCCTACTCTATATCGACGACAGTTGTCATGGGTATGTCTGTAGCATAGCCGACTTCACCTGCTCCAGTTCCCCTTGTGGCGGTTGCTCCACTAATTACTGTCCTGATGCGACTCACCAGGTTGAAGACGTGCCCTGGCCTACTCTATATCGACGACAGTTGTCATGGGTATGTCTGTAGCATAGCCGACTTCACCTGCTCCAGTTCCCCTTGTGGCGGTTGCTCCACTAATTACTGTCCTGATGCGACTCACCAGGTTGAAGACGTGCCCTGGCCTCCTCTATATCGACGACAGTTGTCATGGGTATGTCTGTAGCATAGCCGACTTCATCACCTGCCTCAGTTCCCCTTGTGGCGGTTGCTCCACTAATTACTGTCCTGATGCGACTCACCAGGTTGAAGACGTGCCCTGGCCTACTCTATATCGACGACAGTTGTCATGGGTATGTCTGTAGCATAGCCGACTTCACCTGCTCCAGTTCCCCTTGTGGCGGTTGCTCCACTAATTACTGTCCTGATGCGACTCACCAGGTTGAAGACATGCCCTGTTCTCCTCTACATTGACGACAGTTGTCATGGGTTTGTCTGCAGCAGAAACGTTTTCACCTGCCTCAGTTCCCCTTGTGGTGATTCGTTCACTGTCCTGATGCGACTCACCAGGTTGAAGACGTGCCCTGGTGGTCTCCTCCATATCGACGACAGTTGCCATGGTTATGTCTACAGCAGAGCCGACTTCACCTGGCTCAGTCCCCATTGTGGCGATTTGTTCCTGTCCTGATGCGACTCACCCGGTGCTCTGTTCTCCCCCACATTGACGACAGTCATGGGTATTTCTGTAGTAGAGACGGCCCTACCCGCCGTCTCCTGAGTTCCACTTGTAGTGGTCTGCTGCTGGTTGCCAGCAGTGGTAGTCGGTCTATCGGTCTGATTACCAAAACCAAAGCGTGCCTTGATCGCAGACCTCCATATCTTCACCACCTCCCCAGTCATCGTCATCATCACCGTCAGCAGAAGACCCTGAGAAGCGTTCAGCGCTATAAAGATGAGTTCCATAACTCTGCTCTGGACGTAAGGGTAGATGAAGCCGATAATCCAGGTAAACCCCATCAGAAAGGAGATGCGTATGTAGACCCAGGCCTTGCTACTCTGTGAGCGCGACAGTGCAGCGTTAGCTATCTGAAATGACTTCCGTATGGCCCGCAAGACAAATGTGACCAACACAGTATTGACAATAAGGGCACAGAGGACAGGAACAAAAAACGCCAGCGGACTCGCAGTCGGATTGGCGATCCAACAGCGCTCTCCGTAACCCACCGGGACAAAAGTACAGAATTCCACAATCACTGTCACTACAACTACAGGCACCGGCATCAGCCAGGTATACAAGAGGTACTTGTACAGTTTCACTCTTTCTATTACTAAGCCATCACTGAATGTAAGAAAGAGATCTATAGCTATAGTGCGTTCATTGACGTGAAGGCCGTCAACAGGAGATAGTGCAGAATGATTGCATACGCTGTACAGGCCAATCTGTGAGGGACAAACACAGGACGGGACACAAACATGACTTCAGCAAGTGCCATGCATATCAGCATATGAACCTTCAGCTTTTCTCCGACCTTTTTCCACTGGCCAGACCTGACAGTGTGGGCCACGAAACCAAACACCGCGACGACAGAGGCTATCACAAGACCGGTTACAGTTGACCAGCTCTGGTGTGAGTCCCAACTCAGTATACACTCCCCGCAGATCGATGCTGTGGTGTTCAGAATGGCCACCTGCTCAGCTGGGCAGGACACGTTAGAACTCACCAGGTGGATACTGCCATTGGGAAGGATATGGAACTCTTCAGCTGTGAACGTCAAAGTGGGTTCGCTGCAGTTTGGTAAGGGGACTGGAAGCCCCTTTTTCATTAGCACCCCCGGCCTCGTGTCCTGAAGAGTGGGACACAGAGTAACACAGTAAGAGTTGAACGTGCTAGCAAAGAACAGCACAACGAATCCTGCCTACAACACCATTGTTACGATCAGGTTCTTTCGATTCAAGAGTCACGACACTCCAGTGCAGTCGAATGCTCTTTATTATAACTTCTCTCTATCTTTTAATTCCAGCTAGATGAGCTAGATGACTGTGTTGACGGGATGGACGAAGAAGGGTGTGTGCAAGGTATGTGCTGGACTGGTGACTAAAAGAAGGATAGGTAATGTAAATACAGTCAAACCTGCCCAATCGACCACCTCTTCTTAGAGACCATCTGGCCATTACGACCGCTTTTTCTAGGTCCCGAAAATTTCCCCATTTACGTAAACATTAAGCGACCTCTTCACAACGACCACCTGGCCAACCCGACCGCCAAAAATTGGGACCAAATCCCTGCCCATAACGACCTCTTCATTTTGAAATCTTGAGGTGTCATCGATTTTCAATGATAACTAGCGCAATTTTGTGCCGAATTCGGCCAGTTTGCGTCGGATTTTGACTACCACTACGATGCTATGTTCAAAAATAATGATGGCGACGGATGGATGTGCGTGTGTTTGCTATTTGCCATTAAACAACGGAAACCATTAAAACTATGCATGCTGTGAGTCGATACTCTTCTAACCGACCACCTGACCAAATCGACCGCTTTTACCCGGTCCCCTGGGTGGTCGTCATGGGCAGGTTTGACTGTATGATATTTCGTTTCAGTATAGGTTTATCTATTTATCCAGGATATACACAGCGCCGACATAGAATAGGTAAAAAAAAACATTGGAAAAATTATCAGAGTATCAAAGATCAACTAGCATAAATAAACCTTCCTATTAAAGTCGTTAACAATGAGTAATACAAAATAACGAAAACGAAAACTTTTTCATATTGCATTGTAAATGATCACGATGAAGTCAAATATCATATATATAAGTAAGTAGGAACAACTTGTGATGCAAGGGACTCAAAAGAACTTAGTATCACTGTTTAAACAGCAGACCACAATAACAACTTCAAACCACTTTGCTGCGAAGCTGGTGTGTTACGCCTAAGGGCCGTTCTACCGGCTTTGCAAGATATCACAAGAAATGTTATCTATAAGTAATCCCTATTATGATTGCTATCGCTTTGCCTTGTCATTCTCCTTCGCAGAGACATCCGACGGCGCCAGCAAACCGCCTCTTGTCTGCACTCTGCTATCTCAGTTCCTAACCGCCCTGCTTATGAATACTAATGAACTTGCCCTTGTATATTCGAGATCATTTTTGAAAACTGAAAGGCCTATTTTCTGATTGGCTGACAGATAGGTTGTGCCAGGAACTGATGATGACGGTTGAAATAGCAGAGTACAGAGGCGGTTTGCTGGCGCTGTTAGATGTCCCTACGTAGGAGAAAGTGCCTTGTTACCATTCTGTATTGTGCAAATTCCATGACAGGTGTACCAAAGCAGTGTTTCTTTACCTGCCGTAACAACGTCACCTGTCTGCCGTCACGTCAGCTCGGGGACGGACGTCAGGACTGTCCTGACGGCGAAATTGAAGATGATAGACCCGGTGACGGTAAGTTGAACCGTCCGGCGAGCAGTCGTTCGACGTGCTGTCAGCAGCTTAACACACTTTACTTTATGAGTTGTATTGTGTTGCGTTGTTTAATACAGTATTGTATTGCATTAAGTTTCTTCAACACATAATAAGCCTTTCCTAAATCTTTGTCATTCGAAGGTATAAAACCTTTGATACAGCCGAATACATAACGAGCTCTAGCATTCAAATGTGCCTGAATCTGTGAGCTAAGAAACATCTTCTTTGGCAAAACAAAACGCCTGGTGTGGTGATTAAATGAGTTTGATTGTAAAGTCGTGCTCCTGTATTATTGATGTTCGTTCGTTGTTCATTCTATCCTATGACTCACTGAATTATTGATTATATGATATCAGGAGAACACCCGTCCGAGCATCCATTGTAGTCCGTTCCACACAAAAAAAATATTTGCGACCTTAATTTGCGACTCTCACTGCACTTGCGTCACTGTGGGGTTCGAAAGATACTCTGGGGGGGGGGGGGTTAAAGAACGAATTTTCTTCCTTTTTTGTGTATTTTTTCGTCTTTTAGGTCATACTCAGTTTACGTATTACGCAATATCTGAATTTAAAAAAAATCGGAGAAAAGAACAAAACAGTGACGCAATGAACGAATTATATACCTTTGTGTTGGAAGAAAGTTTAGCATAACTATAAAAGAACAAAAGCCAATAGAACATGAAAGTTGAACTAGGTTAACCCTATGTGTTTATTCTTGTTGTAACTTAAAAGTGAGGATAGTTTCCGTTAATCATAATTAATTTCTGAAATCGCATGCAGAGTTTTCGGTAATCATCACATGGTATTATAATTGTCCTTATAATAATGATCACCAAAATGTTACCTCCTCGGTTGATTCATTACCATAATTCTGCTTAATTACAGGGTCGCGTAGCGAAACCCTGTGTACTCAGCCCGGATGAGTCCTTACGGTATGTCCGATAAAAAACGGTATGGTAAAATTTTCTTCCATAACTGACTTGTTCAAGTTCAAATGCTGGAATCGTGAAAGTGACAGCCATTATAGTTTTAACTTATATGGTCATAAATATCACGATTAAACATGGGACCATCAAATTTGGAGATGTAGGAATTAGACGTACTCTAGTTGTTTTTGAAGGAAACAGAAAATTTGCTCAGGTTGGTGAAGGAATCATTGTATTCCCATTTCAAGTATAGTACAAATTGGCAACGATGATTTTAGGTCATTGAATTACAACATTCGGTTCAGAACAATATCTGAACCTATAGATTCTGGTCACGAGACAGACGACACCGTGGGACTTGTGTTACTCTGTTTCAATGTTAGGGAACACATTGGTATGTAGAGACATGGCAAAACCATTGGCTGAAAATTATCAACTTCTTTCATATACTCCAAAAAGTAAGACCCAACTAGCGAATACATGCCTGAGCAGCCTGAGTCTTCTCTACTTACAGTTACTGGGATCAACCTGAATGACAAATGAGGGCAGCATGAATAGAATTAACAGGCAATGAAATGAAGGAAAGAAGGATGAAAAGTAAATGTTTATGTCACTGGCTGCATCCGTCATTTGGGCGGGGCAGAAGGATGCGACGCTCTAATTCCCACATTAATCGGCCCTTCTAGAGAACTGCTGCTGATTGGTCTGTAGTAGTCTGTGCTATTGTGCTTGTTCTGGGCTAGGCGCGTATCTGATTTTAACAGCCCAATGGTTCCCTAAAATGTCTTCAATAAATTGTTTTGCTTGAAACTAGTCAGTCATGTGGGGTGTAACAAGCAATTGTATTTTTGTAGTTACTGTTGCAAAGCCTATGTAATAAGGGAGTGTTTTTTGGTTAACCCCAAAAATTGAACCATATTGTTATGCACATAAAGGCCCTAGAGCTAATGGACCCTTTTGTAGTTCAGGGGGCTGACTGGAAGAACCGCCTTATTTTCTGACCCCTTGAAAACCAGATTAAGAACAAGGACGCTTCAGAAACATTGGTCCACTCTGAGTGTCGACACCTGACGATCGTCTCGAACAAGTTAGAACTGAAGTAGGTTTTCATTCATATGTAGTAGTAGTAATAATAGTAGTAGTAGTTGTTGTTGTTGTTGCGAGGATGGACAGGGTAGGAATTAATGGAGAATATTCATAAGCTCTACTCGACGCCGGGGGTTGGTGAATAAATAGGTTGAATAATTTAGCAATACACATACGGTGTAGAAACTTACGCCATGTTGATTTGATTACATCCTCTGGGAACCCCAAAACTTGTGTGGGCACGAGAAAGAAAAAAAGGTTTGGCTAAAATCTTTAAATTATGACATCTAAGCGGTCAGGAAGATTGAACAAATGGCTGAACACACAGAGTATGATGTAACACTGGCAGGGGCGTAATGTAAATATGACCTTTATGTGAATTTGATGGGGGAACTTTTGAGGACGTAACGAAATGTGACTTCATCATAAATATGTGAAAGGGATAATATGAAATGTTTTGTTAAATTATGAAATGTGAATAACACATTGCAAAATGGTACATAAAGATTGGAGGGAAATTTTTGTTTTGAAAGACAGAAAAGGGGGCGTTGTCGCATGCAGGGTACTGAGTGCCAAGTAGCTATAGTGAGTCAAGCAGTCAGGACAAAGACATGATGTTTGGCTCGTTCTCATTTAAATGTCGAAATGCTGTCGCCTGACTTTACGGCTTGATATGGAGAAAACTATAGACAACATCACTGGTTCCTTCATTTTTCCAAAACCCCTGTAATGTTTTACAAAAGATGCACAACAACATTCGTATTGGTTGATGGCTTAGACGGTTATTATAGCCACGGGTCGGATTTCACACCCTAAAAAATGGCTGTCGCCTGAGAAGAAACGAAGAATTCAAATAGTAGCCAAAAATGTAACAATTAATTTCCCAGAATGATTGTTCGGTAGGTAAAACCAGCTGACCAGGCCCTCTGACCGATCACGTCAGATCGCTCCTATCACTGAACTTGGAGGCTGTGTGAGGTGGTTTATGCCTGTCGCCAGATTCTGTAACAAACGTTACCACCACGAGTACGATGGTTGCCACGGTTTTATTATCCACGTATAAGACTAGAAATGCCAATTTTTGTGATGCTGTAAATTTTTTCTCGCTTCCTAAAGAAACAAGAAAGGGTTGTTGACTGTTATGTGTATCCCACCTTGCTTAACAAAATGTTGTACAGAAATGACTGTAACAAGCGTTACCATTGTTCGATGCTGTCTAAGCTTTCTATCTGACCTGGTGTAAAAAAAGCTGCCCACTTTTCAAACGTCCATTGTGACATCCACTTATACCTAAATGATGTAGTCAATAAGGTAAGTCTTTTAGAAGAAAACATGGTAAAGTTTACTGTTGTAACAAACGTTACCGGTAACGTTTGTTACCTGACCTGTATTGTATTACCAATGGGACCGAAAATAATAAGTTGCCATTTTTTGGCTACGGTTAAAAGAGGAATTTTCCCAAACAACCAGGTAGTTTTCACTAAAAATAAAGCCGATTTATTTTTCGACCCAAAAAATGCCATTTTCGACATTTCAATGAGAACGAGTGGTTTGCGAAAAATTACTGGTGCCAGCTGAGGAGTAAATTGGCCACGCGAGGATCTGCCGCAGAACGAAAGATCGCCCCTCCCAATGCCTTGGAGTTTTTCCGTTCTGCGGCAGATCTTCGCATGGCCAATTTACTCCTCCGCCGGCTAAACTCCTTCCCCAGCTTATGATACGATCTTATGCCACGCAAGATCTGCTTGGAGACTAACACCTCTACATATCATACCAACAGCAGGGCGACATGTCCCCACGACAGGGGTGATCATGCGCGCACCTCGTGACACCTTGCTACGCGGTTCCCTCCAGCAAAAGGGCATTCCATAAGTCGAATAACGACCCTGATAGTAGGCCATATATTTCAATACGCTTCCCGAACGCATATTTATATATTTTGATACGGATCCCGAACGAAGGCAAAAACTCTTAAAACAATGCTATTTTTTGGCTACTTTCCATAAAACTCGCCATCGCTTTTTTATCAATCCGTGTTTCAAACCAAATGTGGCTATCCTGAGGTACATTTTATGTGGAAATCGGAAGAATAAGGCTCCATGATTTCTATATGGGTCGCACTAATAGAGCTATCATTGTGTTCCGGATTCCGACATACGGGTCAGATTTTGGAGTGTTGCTCGCGATATTCTTACTGGATGACCAAAATCAACGCCCTAGAGCTAAAGGGCTGTTTTGTTGTTCAGGTAGCTGACTAGGAGAGTTGGTCAAACTCAAAGAGTGAGAAAGTGGCCACAAAAATGGGGCCAGTTGGAGTTGCAAATTTTAAAGGTTATACATGAAAAATATGTGAAAGGGACAAATTGAAATGTTAGGGAAATGTGAAGCATGACATGTGATACGGATAAAGTCCAACCTCAATCTTTTTGACATCCTGACATGCCCTCGCCCTATTTGCTCATTGTATAGTTGTCTGCGACAATTTCCCTCTATTATTTAGGTACTATTTTACAATTACATGTTATTCACATTTCATTATTTCACCAAAAAGATTTCATATCATCCCTTTAGCATATTTTTCGACGAAGTCACAATTTATTAGATTTCTAAAAGGGGGGGGGGGGGGGGATAGTGGAGAACTTAAAATCATTCCGAGAACCGGTAACAAAAAGACGCCAGGACCTATCCGTGGGGTACACTGAGGTCCCCCCCTCCGGTATCCAGCAGTCCACCGGGACAAATCTGAGGCTTCGGAGCCAGATCAGTGCAATTGAAACCGAAACCTTACCATGGTATCTCTTTTTAGTTCTTCCTCAAAGTCAGTGAAGTGCAGTGCGGATCATCATGGCCATTCGTCACATCGTGGAGATTGCTGTGATCCTGGCGGTCGTTTTGGCCTCTGAAGGAAAGTCTTTGGGTGAGTTTTTTTTTATTTCTTTTATTTTTTTTTCAAAGCTTTAATCGTGAAACAAATAGTATATTTGTCAAAAACAGAGTAAGCTACTGTACAGGGAGTAATTCGAAGTACTAGTGTCCACTATCGCATGAGTAAGAGTATACATTTCTTAGGCACAATAGGTATTGCACATCAAAGAATCTTCATCTACACAAGCATTTCTCTCATGTACATATACAGGCTATTATGTATAACCACTATACGCCACATGATTGCCACAATTGTCATGGAATAATTATGATACATGTAGATGGTTACAAAAACAACAAGTTATTTTTTACATTCAGGACTTTTTTCTTTCATAAAAATGGATAGTTTACAGTATGTTATAACACTTAGATCTAGTTTGAACTATAGTTTACATACTAAAGTCTTTGGGTGAGTTACTCGTTTTTAGTCTTCACATTAAAATACCTTGTCTCATTTATTTATCCAGACGTTGTTGCAGAGTCTTTCACAGTCTGTAATGCATGTATATGCATGTTGGTTTTATCTCTGTGAATTTTATGCAAGCCCTGGTGCAATGCAATGCAGGATATTAGTATCAGTTCTAGTAATAATCAGTAATGATCAGCTCAAGTCAGTGTTGTACTGTGTGTAAGTGCTGACATGTTTAGTAAAGTTTGAAGCAGGGACAGTTTACTGTCTGTGTCTGTGGCTACTTTTCGTGCACGTGCTATACGGGCCCTAATGTATCTTATTATTGTAGTTAGGGGTCGTAAATACATATTGGAAATGACATGAATCAATTAGATAAGTGCCACTTTTGTGAGGAAGACATGTGTTTCAATAGCAAATCTTATCATGTAAAGAGCAAAGTGTGGTTGAACAAAAGATGTCACAATTTTCGTTCCCTTCGCTATTTCTAGATTTGCCCATGACCAAAGGCACTTGAAAATAATGTGTCAGTGATATTTCTTACAGTCAGTGTTCTCATTTACAAACACTCTGCCCTCTAAATCTTAGAAATGTGAATTGGCTAAGAGTTACACGCACATTGACACTACTAAACTGCTGCGACATCGCCCTTATCAGATGCAGTAAAGGCGAGGGAGGCAAGGAGTGCACTGAGGGTAAGTTATCCTTTAGATCTTAATTTTTATAACATAGCGTTCTTTTTGTCCGTCGCGCGTACGTCCATCACCCTCTACAAGTTAATGGATTTTCGAGAGTACAATTAGTGTTTAATATAATTTTCATATTAACTCATCAACCTTTAATTTGCCTTTATTTGTTGATTTTTCCCTACTTTGAACATTTTCTCTTGATCATTATCACCTTGTACATGTATTGTCATGACTCATTATTGCGTCTCGGTGATGGTATTTTGCATGAGACACTTGTTCGCATGGCAACTCCCATGTTCATATCATAGGTACCATTTCCACTAGACGGCGATCGCGATGCGCTCTAACTGCGACCTAAATAGGATATGTGTAACCTTTGATTTCATACTGGGGTATATCATAGCATGTAAAAGTGTGACTGAGAGGACAACAAAACACACAAAGTGTAAAAAAAATGGTTTCTTTTCTGTACAATTCGTTGAGTAATCTGTCAAATTTCAGGTCGCAGAGAGAGCGCGTGGAAAGGACTTATAAGCACAGTGCGTGTTGATTTGAAAATGGCATTGTTGTTGGAACAATATGAATACCCTTGTCTCCTTGTACTTAAGGGTATGTCGGGGGGATGGCAGTCAAAGCTCTTTTTGCTAGCGAAGTCTCTAGACCTGCTCCCTAAGGGGGATCCGGAAGATCAGCCCTTCAACATGCCAATCGAGGAAGTAGCCACCATTGAAGGTAAGTGTGAATGTTGACTATTAGGCTACACTGACTAATTTCATGGATGACATCCACGTGCACATTGATTTTCGCCTGTTTTCCTAAAAGAAGACATTGGCCACATGTCAAACCATATCATCCCTGGTCAATGAAAATGTCATGCTCTCCAGGCAAAGGCAAGGGGTACATGATCAGGGAATGGGGACACTGCGCGATGTGCGCCCTTGTTTCATCTTTAACCAAGAATAGAAATATAAACATGATTGAAATGGCGACGACTACCTCTTACAGTCATACTGGAGGTGAACATAAGACCAGCTAAGCCTGGGAAAAAATGATCCAGATGTTAGCAGCACTTTTTATTTTTTGCTGGATTTTCTTCTTTTCGCTCTCGCGCATTAGTTCTGGTGTCTCCAGGCCAGAGGATGTCATCCATAAAATCAGTCGGTGTGGCCTTCAAGTTGTGCAATGAACTGCAAAAATAGAGCTTTCCCAAAAGCTCCGATATCAATCACATAGATTAAGAAAGTAGGAGATGTTGTAGGCTTTGTGCATGCTTGGTGTCATTGCCCATTCTAGCCACATCATTTTAGGTGGCACTTTAGTCGTTAAATTGACCCATTTTGTGCAATCTATTGCGCAACGCAACTGTGACGTCTGCATTTTTGTTTTGCAGGTCGCGGAACAGTGGCAAGGGGCAAGATTAGAAGCGGGGTCATCAAAGTTGGAGACGAAGTTTCGATAGTTGGAATAAAGGAAACAACTACTACGACTTGCACAGGTTGGTAAAACTGCCCTTATTAAACACTACAATAGCAAAGAGTGCTTGATGTCATAGAACTAAAATGATTCAACTGAGAACAGCATCTGGACTGAAGAAGACCGCTGAACCGACATTTTTTTCCCGAAGGAAAAAGATATAGTTTTGCTGGTGTGTTATTCTTCTTCTTACATCAACTCTGACTTCCTTTAAGTAACTCTTAAAGTAAGGGAAATGAATAGACTCGAATCGTGTAGCAGTTATAACTATAATACATTTTGTAATGTGTGTGTAGAAGTATGTACATGTATATGGCCTTGTACATATGACTTATCAGGACTCTAAATGGTGTAAACTGTACCTCTATTATATACTTTGTCTGACCCCTGCCTCTTCCCTCATTACCTCAATGAAAAGCGACGTGCAGGCCGATTTGGGCTGTGATGAATAAACAATGGTTTAAGCAACTAAAAACAACTTTATCATCTGCCAAAAAGCAGTTAATCAAGCAATTGGATATGGTCTTGGAAACGGCCAGACGTTTCAACTAGCATCCACTAGTTTTCGTCAGTGACAATGAAGAGATCTTGTTGGTGTGTGTCACTGACTGCCTAGTCGTTTCCAAACCCGTATCCACTTTCTTGAGTAACTGCTTTTTGTCATATCTTGTTACCTTGATGTCTAACCTAAATCAACGCAACTTTATCATCGTTTGCAGGCCTGGAGATCGATGGAAAAGTATTGGATGAAGGCGAGGATAGTGCCGGGGGGCGCGTAGGTGTCCTGCTGAGAGATACGAAGCCGGATGAGGTGGTACGTGGGCAGGTGTTGGCCAAGCCTGGAAGCATGACTGCTCACACCAAGTTTGAAGCTGGGGTAGGTGTAGTGACTTAAGCTTTAGATGGGATATATTTCTCTTGGCTGGACTTCACGAACGGAGATCATCTAGCTAGGGGGTTGGTCCACGTCGGCCACATGCACGCTAGTCAGTCCTATGTGGGACAGACACACCCGGCCACAGCGGTCGCAGGGAAATGCTTCATCGGGGGCATGGCCACCACGACGGGGCGGTTCTTCCTTCTGCTGCGTTATGATGCAGATATGATGAGATATCACATTATATGTTAACTAGGGCTGGGTACCGGTACGGAGTACTGGTACAAAACCTTTTTTTTTTTCTAATTGAACCGGTCC
>NC_049987.1:4314609-4316958 GCF_000003815.2 Branchiostoma floridae | reverse complement strand
GTACCGGTACCCACCACTAATGTAAACGCATCGTTGCTTTAGTGCTAACAAACGGTAGAAACCTATCCACTTTATCAGTTTCAACGGCTTGCCAAGAATGTATATGCTGAATCTATATTGCTGTTCGTGTAACACAGGCAGAATGTTACATGCTGACTAACTGTTGTTCGTGTATCTAACACAGGTATACATGCTGACTTACTGTTCTTCGTGTATCTAACACATGTATACATACTGACTAACTGTTGTTCGTGTATCTAACACAGGTATAAATGCTGACTAACTGTTGTTCGTGTATCTAACACAGGTATACATGCTGACTAACTGTTCGTGTATCTAACACAGGTATACATACTGACTAACTGTTGTTCGTGTATCTAACACAGGTATACAAACTGACTAACTGTTGTTCGTGTATCTAACACAGGTATACATGCTGACTAAAGACGAAGGTGGACGTGACACGCCGATATCAGAAGCTTATCGACCTAAGTTCTTTTTCCGGACCATTGAAGTTGAAGGAGCCATCGAGCTTCCCGAGAGCGTGGTAAGTTGTGCAAATACATGTCATCATGTATATAGTAAAATTGACTCATCCCTCAGCTTACCGACATCTACCGCACCACAGTCATCCCTCAGTACGACTTCTGGAGCCGCATAGTTCAAGTTTTTTAAAACCTTTAGTCAACCTGGTAACTACTAGGCTGATTAAGTCACTAGCCATTGAAGACGTTGTACGCAACGAAACCGGGTTGGTATGCGGCTCCAGGTGTCTTGCTGAGGGATGCCTGCGGTGCGATAGATGTTGGTTAGCTGAGGAATGAGTCCACTCTACTATAAAATACAAAGCAATTTTTCAGCCATTTCTTTCTCATAGTCAATGGATGAGGTTTTGTCCTTAAAATAACATAAAGCCTTCTCTCCATACCTCAAATGAAAAGTCACCTTGTAACGAATCTTAAGTAAAAAAAAAAAAACAATCTCATCTTATCTTATCTTATCATCAATCCTAGATGAGTTGACAGATGATACGAGTTTCCAATAAGGTGCAGACAATTCTTGTTTAGCCCATTCAAATCGTCTCCTCTCCTTGATGATTCACATACAAACTTTAGTAACAGAAAAGATATCAAACTGACCTCCAGAAGACTTGATTCGTACTCAAGTCCTGGCAAAAGTTCGGATGTTAGTATAAACGTTGCTATTTACTGACACGATGATATTGTCTCAAGTGTTGGTCATCTAACCTGAATCATGGGACCAGCATCGTCCATATTTGTCTTGGTTAACCGATTACTTATACTGCTATCTAAATATGAAAAGAAATATGAAAACACGACGTCATGCAATATACCCATGAACATCCGGTACTAGTACTCTGTAAGCTAAGAAACCAACAGACGATGTTTAGTTTATTGTTAACTATAGTTCAGGCGATTGGTGCAAAAATTGTTCAAATTATGATAAAAGCATGAAACTTGGCGTAATTGTTCTGTACAACGATGGAAGCAATTCTAGGGGTGAAGCCCATAGAAACCTGCTTTTACATTAGCAACAGTTGCTACGTAACTCTTTTTGCTTGGCAACAAGTACCCTAGCGAGCCAGTGTTTGCATTTTTGCATGAAGGCAACTTAATTTTAGGGCCAAATGATACAAAATTGGGTATACAGCGGTAACCAAGACCCATTTCTTCAGAAATTATACTTTCTGCTTTTTTGTTATTTTCTTATAAAAATGTACATTTTACTACAGGACATGGTGCAGCCAGGAGATGACGTCATGATGATAGTAACCCTGACAACCCCCATCGCCATGGAAATACCTCAGATGTTTATGATCGTTGAAGCTGGACGGACAGTCGGTGCTGGGATTGTGGCTAAGATAGTGGAATAGGCTTCAAGGTGCTTTACATTGTTATTAGAGCTTTTACATTTTTCTATTCATCATTCCTTTTTGTAAAGATTCTTTACAGAAAAGTTTTATGTAACTACCCCACCCATGTCATCGCATAACATACATGTAACATACAAGTATATAAGTCACATGTAAGCAGTTTATAATCGTATGTCTAAATTTTGGAAACAAAACCATATTGACTCCTAAAATTAGCCATTAAGTGTAGTAGAAGCACAGAAACCTAATGTCTGAGAATAAACAGACAAGCAATTATGCACTTTCCGATCCTCCAACGTTATCTTTGTTGGGACATTTTTCAATAAATGTATGTATGTATAGTACCCTTCCCCTTCCCCAATTTGACGATGTCCCTTTAATTTCAAAGAAGTGACATATATTAGAAGATTTTTCTTCGGGCATATGTACTGTAGTCGGCAAAAGTCTTTAGTACA
>NC_049987.1:4312503-4314509 GCF_000003815.2 Branchiostoma floridae | reverse complement strand
GAATTGTGGGACATCAGAGGCTTCCTCCGGGCGGTAGCTGACTCGACTGGCGAGCTGTTTCATCCCAGAAACTATTCTAAAGTACAGTGTCATGTAGTAAACTGGATGATGGGCTCTTTCTATGTAGATATCAAATGTATCGTGACTTGTTCAGCCTTTATTATCGTGAGTTATTCAGCCTTTATTTCAAACTGCCCCTTCTATGATGAAGAAAGAAAGGAGTTTTTTTTAAAGAGGCCATCAAATTCCACCCTTATCTCCCAACGTTTACAGACAAAAAGAAAACTACCTTCCTCTTAACATCACAAAACCGACACATAGATTTTTAACCTCCTTGGTTTAGTTTAGTTCAGTGTCAGAATTTATCACTAGAATTAGTCGCTTACTACTAGTACTATGGTATCATGTTCACCATTGTTTGTCACTTTTTGTCACTTGCAATTAGTCCTCGGGCAAGAACTTTCAATAAACTTTCAATTATCACCACCGTGTTCAAGGCGTCCTTGTCATCTATAATGTGATTCAAGAATATGCATCTATGTACTTTATACATATTATGCCACATGCATTTCAACATGTTTCATGTGAGTTACTTGTCTTTTAGCCCATTCATTGAAGTTCTGTTTTAAAGGCATTCTATAATAATCAAACCACTTAACATAACAAAACTTTATTTATAAAAGTAGAGTGGTATCAAGTCAGTTGGGTGATAGGCGCTTCCTTCCATATGTCATATCATAGAGTGCTGTATGTTATTGTCACCAAGAACATTACATTACTAATGATTTCAATACAATATTCAAAATGTTACTTCATTAAAGCAACTATGTACAAAATGTTTCACGTGAGGTGCTTGCCTTTTAGCCATTTCATTGAGGTACATATGTAGATAAACAATCCAAAGCCCACCTTAGTTAGTTCAATCCTTCCAGCATTAGGTGGTGCATTATGACGGTGCCCATCTCCCTTTCAATAGCCCTTGGGCTACAGAATTTTTTTTCTATTTGCTTTTGAAAAAAGGAGGACAATGTGCCACTGCATTCAAGTTAGTAACTTAACAGTGCCACAAACACAGTACAGACAGAAGGTAACGTTATATATGTAGTATTTTTCTTTTTACCTCCCCGACCAAAGTTATGTACCCATTTTTACATTTATTATTTGAACTGATTCACTTTTGTTTATTGGTGCTTGGTTATCATATGCTTGACAAGGTTGGCCTTTTGACTTGCCTGGAAGCTACACTTTTTACAACAGTAGGGTCTCTCACGGGTGTGACATTTCATGTGTTTCGTAAGATTGTCCTTAACAACAGCGCTGTAATCACACTGCTCACATTTGTAGGGTCTCACATCAGCGTGGTACTTCATATGTCTTTTTCACTTTATTTTTCTCATAATGTGTGACCCGTCGTAGGTCTTGTATTCACAAAGGTCACAGCAGTAAGGTTCCTCGTCACTGTGTTTTTTCATATGTTTGACTAGCAAACTTTTATATGACGCCTGATAATGACATTGGTTACACTTGAACGGTTTCTCGCCAGTGTGTTTCCTCATATGATCGACAAGTCTGGGCTTATTTGATGCCCTGTAACCACATTCGGCACACATGAAAGGCTTTTCTTTGTGACGTTGCCTATGCTTGGAGATTTTATGTGCATTCGATGTATCAAATCCACGGACGTCACACGTGTACTGTTTGCAATTAACTCCAGAGTTCTTATTAGAAAGTAGAGACACCCTGTTTTCAGAATCCTGGTCCTGAGTCACGACCACTTCACAAGAAGCAGTTTCCTCAATATTCACTTTTAGACTTTGTTCATGTCCGCTGTTCATCAAACCAGTGTCTCTATCATCAGTGCAACCATCATCCTGATCCAGGCTGGACGGCTGGAAAATTTGCCCGATTTGATCGTCCTCGGACACATGGCTTTCCATCTTTATATGTACATCATCGTAGTCTGGAGTCGGTTCAGAAGACGTTAAAGCTGTGTTCTCAAAGGTATG
>NC_049987.1:4303887-4312285 GCF_000003815.2 Branchiostoma floridae | reverse complement strand
GTAGTTTTCATCTGCACCTGGACTGCATGAAGTGCGAGCTCCTCTTTGGGCGTGAGTACTTCATTGCTGGTATCGTTGTTTTCCTCACTGTTCTTAATGTCTAGTCCAGAACCTTGCAGTGAGACACAATGACTTGAACTTGAAGTCTGTTAACAGTGTATCAGCGTACGTTGTTGGAAAGTTCTCATGCATTGTTACTAGTACTGTCTCACAGTCTCGTTCAGGCATGGTCATTTCTGATTGCGATTTCAACTGGCAATATTCCTCCAACATCACGTCCCTAAGGATACTGACCAGCCTGTCCTTGATGCTGTTCTCTTTGTCCAGGTTTTGAATCCTTCTGTTGAGTTCAAACATCAGCTCCTCCATGTTCAGTCTTGGGAGGACTGCTATGGTCACCTCGTGCGAGAGGCCACAGATGAACTCCTGCTGTCTGGGCATGCTGAAGGACAAAAGAAATACGAATACTAGAGTTCGGCGACCTCATAGCTCCATGAAATTTTAGAGCTTTCGTAAATTTCATGCAATTGACTAACAAATTAACATAATTTATGCATTGTGTTGTTCATCATTGACTAACGTACACATGTCACGATTATAAAATTCCCATTATTAATCATAAAGTGGTTTTGCAATTTTTATATAGATTATGCAAATAAGTTCCTCATTACCATATTTTGTATCTGCTTATATTCCACCTATCATAATTAACATGTGTTACATGTATTGGGGTCCAGTTATTGAAAACAATGGAACTATACAATTTCCTCATTAATTATGCAAATTAAGTCCTCATTTGCATAACATGTATATCATTATGAACATCTTTGTCTACGCTACCTGCATGCCTAAAATGCAGGCAATCCGTCTTTCCTTTCTGCAGTTATCCTCCTTGGAGTGTCAAAACACCCCTGCAATAGACGACATGCCAATCCACATGCGATTGCGGCATACGGAACATAGAGATATAGGTGCGGACACTCAACGCACAAAGTGATTACAAGACTCTGTTACTGGAGGTTACCCTCCAGTGTCACAGAGTAATAATCAGGTAAACATAGACTAGGAAGCTTAGTTGGTAGAACATAGATCAGCTGCTGTGTGCTATATTTGTTACTGTGTGAAGTGAAGACGAACAAATCTTCCGACCTGGTACAGGTCCACATAGGCCGTACGGAGCCTGCGCAGACTGTCGTCTATGGACTGCATGATGTGATGGCGGCTCAGCCCCACGCTGTTGATGTCCTTACTGGTGTTGAACCGGACTTTGGTGGCTACAACAAACTTCTCTCGCTGCTGCCTGGAATATACGAGTAGCATATATATTCTCCAGATAATTGACCTTTCGGACAACATCAAACATCGCTCGTCCTCAGTCTTGTTATCTGGAAGTCTGGACTAACTCATGACCAACATTGACAACATGACCATGACCACACAGGCCCCTAACTATGATAGGAAATGCCATGTTTTAATCATGTAGTCCCCGAGGAAGTGGAGACGGCGTAAGCAATGTAATTAAGAACAAGCAAAACCAAACATGTGATAATTAGGCATGCCAAGTAGGCATATAAGTGTGAAGAATACACAGACACGAGACAGTTACACACGAACACGGGACAGAGACGCACGTTTGTCACAGAGCGAAAGACGCTGGAGGAAGACAGCACTGTGCAGCTTCCTCGACGCCATGCGTATACCACCACCCACACCTTGATAGAGACGGCGGGGACCGGTTATAAACCCCGCTTCAGGACACAAGGTCACTTCAAGCCGAGGGCCTCGACCGACTGCCGGCACGAGCAGCGATGGGAGTCCAACTGCGAGAGCCGCGCCTCTCAGTGCCTCCATGGACACAAACGACACACCGTAGGATGTGGATTGAACGGAGCATTACCTGGTAACTTAAGTTTAAGTTTAGTGCGCTTTCCCATTTTGAGAAGCGGGATACAGGCGGAAGTAATTGCCCGGTGACAAAAGAAGTGCCCTAATTTCCCCGCTTCTGTTCAGCATTGTATCGTTCGGTTGTTATGGTCGCGGGTGACAATGATTCCATCAATCATTTTTTCATGTAACTTTTGGTATACAGAACATTAACTTTTAGCATAATGAGTATTCTATGATTGTACATTTATGTAACGAGCACCAGGCCTGTTTACATACAGGGAGGTCACAAAAATAAAGTACTGAAATTACCCTACTAAAGTCAAACACTCCATTCAGCTCATTTTGTGCCATCGGTATTGACTTGTGAATGAAGGCAAGTTGGATAAACAGGACATGTCAATCAAAGCTCTTTATTCAAGAAAACAATTTGAACCAAGAGGTGCTAGCCATAAGCCGCTATTCCATTATTGTACTCCAGCATCCTGGAGCTCGAGGTAGTCTGCAATGGCCCTTGCCATGTGTGGATGGGTGTTGTAATGTTGCAGAATGGCATTTGGTCCAATATTGAAGAGGTAGGATATTGCGACGGTGGTGTCCCTATATCTCAAAACATTGAAGTTGCCGGTGAAATGATGACGAGTGTTGTTTTTCCTATGGCAGTTATACCGCCCCACACCATGACGCTGCCTCCACCACCAAACGCTGAAAGAATTAAGACCCCGTTCACACTCAAAAAAATGAAGCGGCTTCAACGTCGAAGCCGCTTCAACGTGCAAGCCGCTTCAAAAAAATTACGTTCACACTCATTACAGACAATCCGATTGACCGCCCACAATGCAAGCCGATTGCGATCCGCCCAGTGTTTCTCTAGCATATCGCATAGACATCGGGTCATTTCCACTCTTGTTATTATGATCCAGCACCGTCCTGTACCTTGACTTCAGGTTCTTTACTTTCGTTTTGCATTGTTCGGCGGTCTTCTCAAAACCGATCTCCGTCAAGCCGCTCGAGATTTCCTCGAAGATGTCCCGCTTTCAGTGCATTTTGCCTAGTTTACTCTGTGTCTCTTCCTGGCCCCACAACCCGATCAGGGCCTTTGTTGTTCATGATTCCATTTTCCTTGACTCGGCGCCGTTCTTTTCTTGGAAGACATCACTATTCGTATTAGAAAAAATCGAGCACACTGTCTGGCGTGGCGTAGCCTTGTGAGGGTTTCGTTTCCCGCGCTACGTTTCGCGACCTATGGACCCGCGTACCCGGATGTACGACCTCCACCAGGGGCAAATCGGAAATTTGCATAGAATCTATCCCGCGTTGCGTTCACACTCGCGATTCGAGACAAGCGGCTTGTTCGCAAGTGTCTATACTCTTGCCGTGTCAGCGTGCGGTTCTCCTTGCCGCTTCCACGCTTTGATTCGGCCATCCAACTGCCGAAAGGGCAGATATGCTGATGTGCTAAAACAAACTTTTATGTTCTGTATACCAAACGGGACGTGAAAAAAGGATTGATTGGTCACTGACAAACGCGCCAATACCAACAGGATGAGACAGTTAAAGTTAAACCCTTCCCGCGCCTGATGGCCCATAGGGCGGTGCCCATCTCTGTTTCCTTAGCCCTGGGCCACACAACGTAATCACTACAGCAGGGGGCTAGTTCACTGGTAGTGGTGTGTGTTCCACTTCCATACTCTTTCCCGAATGCTGAGTGCTAAGCAGAGAAAGCAGCATGTACCATTTTTAAAGTCTTTGGTATCACTCGGCCGGGGATCGAACTCACGACCTTCCGAATGCAAGGCGAACACTATGGCCATTGCACCGGCTAACAGGACGAGACAGTGTTAAACAAAATCAGGGAAATTTGGGCACTGTAAGGCTTGGGTCACATTTCTAAACCGGGGCCCGGTCGGGCTGTTTATGAAAAACGAAAAATAAAAGTATCTAGTACTATCTATCTCTTTTTTTTCTATGTTTTGTGTGTTTTGTTGCCTTTCATATCATATTTTCGTTCCCAAAAGCTACCCGGCCGGGCCCCGGGTTGGGAATTGTGACTCAGGCCTAAGCAGGTCTGGTGCTCGTTTCATGACTTTACAATCATGATAAGGTTGGTAACATATAGGAAAGGGAATCACACAAGCTTTCAATTGATATATAATACATTAAAATTTAGTGAGATCGCGTAGCGAAGCGAAGCGTGTTTGGCTCAGGACCGAGAGGTCTCAAGTTCGAATCCTGCCGTGTCACCGATCTTGTGAAAGGCACTTGTCACCGATCTTGTGAAAGGCACCCCACACAATTTCCTCAATTTACTCAGGTGTAAAACGAGTACCTATGAGGAGGTGCAGAAATGTCCCACTTGTCCCTAATCTCATTCCCCATACTAGCACCTAACATAAAAGACGCCTTCTGCACTATAGGGGAGGACTACATGATTGAGATAGGGGCAATTTTAATGTAATGGCCTTCATCTGTTGTTTTTTTTAAACTTAACTTTCTTCTTATGGTTCAACATTAGATTTGTCATCACAAGATACTTACTTTTCCAACCAGGTTCCTATGGTTTCCTCAGACCTGCCCTCAGCATATATGTCTGCTGTATCGATGAAGTTTCCTCCCAGCTCTACGTAGCGATCCAGAATGGCATGGGAGGCCGCCTCGTCGCACTGGCCGGGGAAAAGCGCCTAACGGGACCAACATAGTCCATGTCTCCGTGAAAATGTGTTCTTAATTAGGAGGAAAATTGACAATCGCGTCTTCACAAGCTGGCTTTGCCCTTCGGGCATAAACCCCTGGTCTGGCGTGACTATGCAAAAACTTGATGATCACCATTCAGAACCCACATAACATTCACCCCCACACACAAAGCACGGTCCACATCTTCGCACTAACCCAGTTTCCAAACGTCAAGGTGCCCAGGCAGATGTTGGACACCTTCAGCCCACTGCCGCCCAGGAATCGGTACTCAGTCTTGTCGGCCATGTCCACTTTGTACTGTTTTACGAAAGAGCTCCACACCTGACCCAAAAACACCAGTACGATGAGACAGACCACAGTGCACATAAGCGTTATGTACGTACAAGACACACGGGTCACCAGTCGGCGACGGCGGGTCAACGATCGCTAGGTCGTAACATTATATCCCAGCTGCCATTGAATTCTATTGGATGGGAGCAAGGGGGGTTATGGGGAGAACCAGTGTCTTGTTCAAGTTGTCCGTGTGTCTTTGTCACAGTACTCAATAGGTATTATACCTGATACGATCCCTTATACGGGTTTAGAATGTCTGTGCACTTCACTGCGCGATCCAGTACCCCAGATATAGATGGTCACGTGCTTCTTACCCTTTCACTCCATTACAATCATCTTAAGAAGAGTCTCCAAGTAGATGTAGAGTCGAGAGTATAGTAGAGTAGATGTACTATGTTGCTTCGTGTCAGTGACGTTAGTCCCATTATATCCACAACACGCATGTTGTTCGGGGAGGCGAGAAACCTTAGAGTAGAGTAGTACTAGTATTTAGTAACGTTAGAGTACTTAACGGACAGAGTCCGGACAAATCATGCTACTTAACTTGAAGATTAGGTTCACTTTTCGTTCACTTGTATCCGGCTGGCACTGCGTCGACCTCGCTACACCCATAATCACCTGTGCATTGTCTTCAACCATGTATTGTTGTCAAAAGCCGAAAGGTTATCTGGGCCCCAAAACAAAGGGCATTACTGCGGCTCCGGGATAACAGAAATCTGTCTCTATGTACAGGTGGTCGCATCGGCTTCTATTTTGAACTTTCCAGTCAGCAGACCCCTGTTCAAAAGACGAAATGTACAGCGCGAATTCGGTGATATTTTGTTTTTTGATGAGTTGGTGGAATGATATCAAAACGATTTTAATGCAATAAGCATAATTATCCACCGATGTCGCAACCGTTGTTTGGAATGTCTTAGAACATGTATCACTTGCAAAACCGTAATTACCTCGATCGTGCAGTGTTAATCTCCAGATGTTGTCCCGTTACAGGGTCTTAAAATAGGGTCTCATTTGGTTTGCTAGTCTGTGCGTTGATGACCAACAGCACTAGCCATGGCATAAATGGCGCTTGAATATCACAATCGTATAAGGCACTACTAACGGAGCCAATACAGAGATATGACAAAGCTGTTGGGGTGTCGTCTCTTTATTTGATCATCTGCAAGTAGAACGGATACGTCTAATCATCTTAGTAATTAACTGTAAGCAACTGGAGTCGAAACGCGTTTGGCAAACAAAAGTGAAAATATATATTCTCGTACTTTTCCACAGAAACACGCCCATAACATCGATAAAGGTCAGTAGAACGAGCCTTCAACATCATAACATATGAACACAAACTGATCATGAAGACAACTCTACGTAACTGCAAATACTACAATTTATCTATGGTAAGGAAATATTAAGGGGTTGGCGGTGAGTCGAAAACCGGGGAGCGAGTCTCGTGCGCCTCGCTTCCCGCGAGACAGAATGAGAGCCCCGGTGTCGGTGGGCGGAAGTGTGAATAGGCAAGAATGGACACGCGGTGGCCACGTGTGAGGTCAGACAAGGACCGGGGACTGGGCCTGGGTTCTCGTAAATTAATGAAAATGACACCACTGACATTTTTCCAAGTACGTATACGTATTTCAAGTGTTTTATACTCAGTAGTAAAACACTCATTGCACAGTGTTTTACTACTGTGCTTACCATCCACAGTAAATGATTTCTGTCTGCTTTCAACAAGATTAAGGTATTACATCTATGCAGCAGGGAAACACGTAACGTTACGGGCAGCAACATTTTGATGGTCGTTGTGTACGAACTGACTACAGGTTCCCTCATATTAGATGCAGTAACGTTAACTAGAAATAGAAGTTTGACTCAAACAATTATGTCCTAACATATAGTAAGGTTCTTTTGGCACAACCAGAGAATAACTTACTTCCGACGTTTCGGTGTCTGTCAGACACCATCATCAGGGTGGAATGACGGGAACTACTACTTGCTGCTACTTATAGCCGATGTAGGTGGCGTTGCAGCAGCAAGAATGCCATCCCAGACGTGGCTCAGCTTGTATCCCCCCTCATCTCTGTTCATGACTGGCACTGACCTCAAGAACAGAACCAAGCTCCAAGTGGAGGACATTATGGAGTTGTTAACTTTCATAGTCACCACCACTTATTTCAGTTTTAGAGGCAACATTTACCAACAACGGTTCGGTACAGCGATGGGAAGCCCGGTCTCCCCGGTTCTAGCTAACCTCTTCATGGAATGGCTAGAACAGCAGGCCATGGCCACAGCTCCGGTGAACTGTAGGCCGAAACTTTGGAAGAGATATGTGGATGACATCATGGAAATTATAAGACAGGGGACACAACATGAACTTACCGACCACTTAAACTCCATAGACCCCACGGGTAGTATCAAGTTCACCCATGAGGAAGAAGATCAGGGCACTCTACCCTTTCTGGACACCTTACTAGTGAGGAGAGAAGACGGCACGGTGAAACTCTTGGTCTACAGAAAAAAGACCCACACAGACCAGTATCTAGACTTCAATTCCCATCATCCGCTCCACCAGAAACTAGGAGTAATCAGAACGCTGATGGACAGGAGCAAAACAGTGGTCACAGAGGAAACAGACAGACAACAAGAGGTCGAACACATCAAACAAGCCTTGTCACTCTGTGGTTACCCAGACTGGACTTTCAAAAGAGTGCATCATCAGTCCAACAAACCCAAACCCAAGAAAGAAAAGAAGAAAGAAGAACATAAGTCTAAGGGCATGATCATCATACCTTATGTCAAAGGCATTACAGAGACACTTGAAAGGATTTTCAGAAAACACGCCATTGCCACGGCAGTTAAGCCCAAGACCACGCTCAGAAACTTGTTGGTGCACCCCAAGGACAGACTGGAAGACTCCTCTAAAACAGATTGTGTCTACAAGATTCCGTGCAAAAGTTGTGACAAGGTGTACATTGGAGAGACGGGCAGGACATTCAACACCAGACTTGAAGAACACAAAAAGGAGGCACAAAACAGCAAAGGCAGTGCATACACAAGATCTCAGAAGAAGGCAGCAGAACAAACAGAGAACAAATCGGCAGTCACAGACCATATTCATAGAAACAATTGCGTAATAGACTGGGAGGGGGCAAGAGTCATTGACAGAGAGGAAAACAGAAGAACTCGATGGATTAAAGAAGCAGTTTGGATCAGAAAATCAGTGCCAGTCATGAACAGAGATGAGGGGGGATACAAGCTGAGCCACGTCTGGGATGGCATTCTTACTGCTGCAACGCCACCTACATCGGCTATAAGTAGCAGCAAGAAGTAGTTCCCGTCATTCCACCCTGATGATGGTGTCTGACAGACACCGAAACGTCGGAAGTAAGTTATTCTCTGGTTGTGCCAAAAGAACCTTACTATATGAATAATTGCCAACCTGATGAAGTTATTCACGAATTATGTCCTAACAATTATGTGTATGTACTGCTGACGT
>NC_049987.1:4297455-4303739 GCF_000003815.2 Branchiostoma floridae | reverse complement strand
GCTCACTGTGTCGAGCTCTGCCATCTGGAACATGGTCAAAGAAGAGTAATGTTAGTAATAAATGTAATAACTTTCTCTTCTAATGGCATTAATCCACTTGTAATACAAAACACATTTGTTTGAATCTTGAAGACCTGACCGCAAATATTCCCAAGCATCTGCAATGTGGATTTGTGCATTGTCTTTCCGGTCCGCCATTATCATTACGATGCCTGCGTGAGTTCAATATTTCTCGCGTGCTTTAGCACATCATCTTAGATCTCAAGTCAAAGGTTGATGTTGAGCAGTTCTGACGTTATATCCGTCACGTTTTGTTTGCATAGACAATATTTACGTGTACGGTATTCTGTCAAACTGTCTTGCCTGGCACTAGCTTTCCTGCGCTGACTAAATGCAATGTGGATATTGAGCTTAATGAAATGCCTGTTAGCTTCCTCACTGTTTCCTCCGTGATCTCCCAGTCAGTGGAGGCGCCCATGTTGTCCTCCAGCTGCTGAAGAGTTTTCGCGCCAATGATGACAGACGACACCACGTCCTTCTGTAGTAGCCAGCGGATTGCAACCTGCGCCGGGGTTTTACCTGAAATTTTCAAACATGATCAGATCTATAGCAAGGATTTTCCCTTCTGGCCCATGTTGTATTCAACACAAAGATGCAGTTCCGACCAGGGATAAAACCAATTCTGGCACATGCGATGACAGATGTCCTTTTGGGCAACCAGCTGCTGATTAAGTCTGTATGGACATCTCTAGACAATGCGCTACTCTAGTGCCAGTGATCGATGAGGAATTCCATTGGAACCGATGGAATTAAAGTTACACAATGACTTAACTAGTACCACCAGTAATTATACCGTACCCCTTTAATTTTTCTACGACCTTGGGTAGCCGATTCGTCGGCAACGAGACCATATACATGCTCTTATAATTACAATTTGGCACCATTATGTACTATGTTGATACATGTACTGTACTACAAATTTTACTCTTACCGTGTGCATCAGCAACCTTCTTCAGGACATCAAGGATGTCCCATGTCTTGTCATCTTTCTTGACCTTCTTGAAATCCGGGACCCCCTCGAAAACCATTCCCTTCTTTGTGACGTGCTCGATTCTGGTTCCCTCTGGCGCATCGGCTTCTCTTTTGAACTTCCCAGTCAGCAGGCCTCTGTTCAAAAGTCAAAATGTACAGCGCAAATTCGGCAATGCTTTCTCTTTACTGATGAAATGATCATTATCATGGTAGGATTGCTAATAGAGCAATCGTAGGGAATTTCGCTGACGGAAACGACCCTTGACCTCACTGAGCGACATCCGCCGGCTAGGTCGGCCGGGCTCGCATTTTGATCATTATCAAGACAATATCAAATCAATAGTCATCATTTCCTATCTTATCCACCGATGTCGAAGAAAAAGGATGTATGAAATGGATTCATCATTTCATGTTGAAGGACATAAGCACCGTGCGCACCCTCTGAGCGGACTCCACGGGATGATCCCGATACCCTCCCGCCTGCAGACGTCAGTCAGCTCCCACTCTATCCCACGGCACAACAGGCTGTACTCCGCCTGGAATTAAGATTCATTATCTTTAATGATATAGGTGATGCTTTTTCAAAATTCATAGGTCACACAAACGGTGGGCTATTCATTTCACGTTGGACTTGCACAGATAAAGCCAAGAGCCAAATATGACCGATGCAAACTCCTATTTAGACAGCTTGTTCTAAACCCCAAAAATGTCGCACCTGAAGAGATATCCACTTGTTGAGTCCCATGGATTTGCTCAGCTCAACAATCTTCTGCAGCTGCCAGCCTTTGACGTTACTGGCGCCCAGGTAGCGCACCTTCCCTGCGCGCACCAGGTCATTCAGAGCCGACAGGGTCTCTTCGATGGGGGTAGCCTCGTCCCACATATGGATCTAGAATGAGATCATACATGATGGGTTTGTAAATAACTGAGTTATATCCAACAGCTCTACCATTCAAAACCATGTAGTTTATAGAGAAGGGCGTAGAGGAAAGCAACACCTCTAGCACGCTAATAAAAAAGAGTGGGTGTACATGTCCTCACGGTGTGAGTAGATCAATCAAATCTGTCTTGATACACTAGTACTTATGCGTCTCATGCAACTAGGGTGTTACGCCACGAGGCGGTTTACCCTACCGAATATACAATACAATACAAACAAGAGTCTGAAAACTCAAACCTGCTTGAAATATTTTGTTTTGTGATGGTGCGTATGGTGTGTTGTGGGGGTTGATATGGTTTGACGTTTGGCAAAATTATTCCATCATTGTTCTTAAGTTATATATCTACCTATGGTAAACAGTGAGATCCAAAACTACACCTTTCTGGTGTCCTCACCATTTCATTTTTATTTCCTATTGTTACACCTGCACCTGGCACATACATTGTATCTCAATGTGTATATAATGGTTCACACCATACAGAGGTGACAGCGATGGTCACAGTTGCTCTTTTTTGCTCCTTGGAAGATTTTGACCAGAATGCCCCAGCAGTTCTAGAGCAAGCTGCTAGAGGGCCCAAACATACAACACTTCTTCCTTACACCACAAGCTATGTGCCACCAAAAATCAAGACCATAGCATATCCATGTCAAAAGATACAAAAATCCAAGTTCTGTTGCAGTACCAAGGTCACACACCAGGGGATCCAAAATGGGCTTTGACCTTCGTCTTCCAAACACCTACCCAAATACCAATTATCATTACAAAATACAATCCATCAACAGGTTCTAAAGTTATGCTGACCACAAATATGTGGAAACACAAACAGACACACACACAGACACACCAAAAACTATACCTCCATTTTTCATGGAGGTAAATCACACGTTCTGTTCTGGAGATATAGCACTGGAAACGACCCTTCCACACACTCCCATGCTACTGAAAACTCAAAACACATGTTACAGCTGCTAGCTGTCCCCAAGGAGGTTGAGACAGAGGGAATGAGGCCAGATCACTCCATATCAGGAAAAGGGGTGTAAATATTCTTTAAAAAACGAACCACAAAACAACAGCAAACTTCTAATCTACTTAATAGCACAATAGGTAACACACTCTATCCCCATAGCAAAGGAAATCGCAATCCATCCAGAGGTTCTAGAGATATCGGTCCGGAATCACAAAGATCCCTACCAGAAACAGTACATGCTTTTTTCAAGCATGTAACTAGTAAACATCACTGACAGATGTAATCATCATAATATCAAACTGGTCAAAGCTGCGATAGGATGGTCGATTCAACAACCTGCAAGGATCATTGTCAGTGTGAAGCAGACGTTGTTACAGTCTAACAAAATGGCGATTTTATGCACACGTGTTTGTCGAGAAAGAATCTGTTTAGTTCAAATGTCTTTTAAAGGCTGCGCACGAGGATACAGCCGCCCAGCTTCTGATTTTCAAGCATATCGTCGGTTAAAAACGTGTCTTGAAACATTGCATGGGCATGTCGAAATTCCATGACATTGATAAGGAGGTCGACGTAGATGACGAAGCTGATTTGATAGAACATAAAGCCTCTGCTGTGTGAGGTTCTTAAGTATGTTGATGAGATGAAGAAGAACAAATCTACTTACCTGGTACAGGTCCACATAGTCCGTACGGAGCCTGCGCAGACTGTCGTCTATGGACTGCATGATGTGATGGCGGCTTAGTCCTACCCCGTTAATGCCCTTGCCGAAGCGAACTTTAGTGGCCACCGCAAACTTCTCTCGCTGCTGCCTGGAATATACGAGTAGCATAGTCTCCAGATAATTGACCTTTCGGACAACATCAAACAAAGCTCTTTCTTAGTCTTGTTATCATGTGAAACCTGGAAGATTGCTGTTTGGACTGACTCATGACCAACATGGACAACATGACCACGACCGCCGTATCTCCTTACACTTGGACAAGGAATGCCGATTTTTAAATGAAATAAAAACTTCATCCGTTTTTTTAGCCTCTTGTTCTATCTTCAAGCAGAAAATGGTACAAAATTAAGAATTATATTTCTCATCACAAGGTCCCTTGTGTGGTTGTTGAATACAATTTTAACTGCACTTACTTTTCCAACCAGCTTCCTATGATTTCTTCCGACCTGCCTTCTCCATACACGTCTGCAGTATCGATGAAGTTCCCTCCCAGCTCCACGTAGCGATCCAGGATGGCATGAGAGGCCGCTTCGTCGCACTGGCCGGGCAAAAGCTGACAGGACCAACACAGTCAATGTCTTCATCAAAACACATGTTTACACTGGGTTTACGTACCCACGCGTCTTCACAAGCAGTCTTTTTGCGACGCCTTAGGGGCAAGCAAGCCTAAATGTATACTTTTTGACCGTTTGACAAGGCTTCCCAAAATTTCAGGAATTTTTCTACAGGCATGTCAGGAACTTTAGTTGCATCATCCTTTTAGAGTGGAATAACTCGGGAATGAATTGACGGATCTTCTTTATATTTGGAATAGATAGCTTCAGAGATACCTTACGGAATGAAATGCTAATTACGCAAATCAGGGGCTTATTTGCATAATTATAACTACGCTGTATTTGGTGTTAGAAGGCTCAAAATATGCTATATGTAACTCAAAAAGAGAGAAATATCAGACATGCTGTGAAAGTATATATTAAGTGGCAAAAATTCTGAAAATTCTATTGCAATTCGTCTGCGCGTTCGCAAATGCACCATCCTTTTGGAAGGGAATAACTCGGGAAGAGGTTGACGGATCATCGTAATTTTTCATATGTAGATAACTTGGGAGATACCTTTCACGAATAAGGGCTATTAATGCAAACTAGGGGCTAATTTGCACAATTAATGAGCACAGTTTGCTAAGCACAGCATCTAATTACTACTAGGACACATGTCATACATGTTGTATATACGTAGAAAAGAGAGAAATATCTATAGACATCAATTATGCAAATTGTTGCCTAATTTACATAATAAAGAAATTGAGAAATTGATATTATAGTGTTTAATGATGAAAACTGCATTCTTGCGATATTTGGTAACAACATGTACGTTAAGTTGAACATGTGGACGTAAGTCATGCAAATTTTGGTCTCATTTACATAATTTATGAGACAATAGATTTCTTTGCAAAGACTTTCATACTTTGAACACATTGTTATTTAGGTAAAGAAGATGATCAACTGATATCTTTTATGCAAATGAGGACCTCATTTGTATCATCAATCACAAACATTTATGATAGGCCACTCGTCACAAGAGGTCGCTTTTCTTCAGCAATGTCCTAAATTCATGTCGTAAAACAGTCTTCATACACACAGCCAGGTGAAAGGATCTAACATACTAGTAAATACAACACACCTACAACAACAATCAATAATACTTGAAAACAATAAAACCGTCGCCATGGCATTAGTTTTTATTGCCACAATTATTCCGTTTGGGTATAAAACCTTGAACTGTCGTGACTAGGCAAATAGTTGAATGACCCCCCCCCCCCAAAAAAAAAAAAACAACACACACACACACACACACACACACACACACACACACACACACACAAACCTTCCAATAAGAAATCTCTCATAACTCCTCGGAACTCTCACCCACGCAGAGCACGGTCCATTTTCGCTGTTGTTGTCTGCACGCTAAGATGACGCCGACATTTTCTAAGTCTTGTGTAACATCGTAGCACAACGTGAATTTCGTAACTGTATTGTATATTTTATGGACAAACTTCTAAATCGTAGCGTAACGTTAGAATAATATTGATAAAATAAGTTGTGTAAATATGCAGCTCAGCTCGTAACGAATTTGTGTTGTTTACGTCAGCATGCATTCACTGCATTTTGTAAAAGAAATGACGACAAACTTTTCATTAAAATATATGTTTTATTTCTTGAAGATTGACGAAATTCTTGTTCCTGTATGAATTTCTAGTGTGCTGTGTGCACGTTTTTGTAAAGGATAAGAGTTAGATCGTGACCGTATGTAACAAAACCAGAAATCGGTGCCGCGACATTAGAGGGAGGGGGTGTATCCGCGTAATGAAAAAGTCGCGTGATGAAAATTTAGCGCTCGACTAGTGGGCGCTAAAAACGCTAAAATTACGTTACCGCTATAAAATCAAGAATTACAGTAAATACAACACACCTACAACAACAATCAATAATACTTGAAAACAATAAAACCGTCGCCATGGCATTAGTTTTTATTGCCACAATTATTCCGTTTGGGTATAAAACCTTGAACTGTCGTGACTAGGCAAATAGTTGAATGACCCCCCCCCCCCCCCCAAAAAAAA
>NC_049987.1:4293188-4297197 GCF_000003815.2 Branchiostoma floridae | reverse complement strand
CCTCTGCCTGCACCTGTACCCGGTGAGCGAGTGTCGACGGCACACCCGTGCTCACCTGAGTCCAACAAGAAAAACTGGTTTTGTGCTGGTACTACACCTGAGCACTGTCTCCAAACAGAAATTAAAATTAAAATTTTAGATTGTGGTAAAAATCCGAAAGGTCATGGACCTCTTTGCTGTCACGAGGCATTTTAGGCATATTCACACCGTTTTCAAACATATCCTAACATAAGACTGGATTACCAAGACGTGGAATTGTAATGTAGATTGTATTTGTAGCAATCAACTCCATATGGCATGCCACTGAGAAATGGAGGTACAGATTTTGATGCGTCTGTCTTTGTGTCTATTTGTTTGTCTGTCTGTGTTTCCATATATTTGTGGTCAGCAAAAGCCAAAACTCTAGAACTTCTGGATGTATTACGATGATATTTGGCATGTTGGTATGTGTTGATAATACGAAGGTCAAGGTCGATTTTCGGACCCTGGTATACCTGGACACGCTGGTCTTGATTAAGAGATTAAAGAGATATGGCAATGCTTTTAGAGAGATTTCTCTTTATTTATTTTGACAAGTGCAGGCATATCAAGTCCCCTCAGTAATGGCCATCCGTACTAATGAATGCTGCCCGGTATAAACACGAGGAAAGATAGCATTACATCCGTCAAGCAAAGAAACACGTATGAACATCAACATATTAATAACTCTCGTGAACGAACTAAAAACATGGTGTTCAAAGTTTGCAAGATGCACTATAATCGTTGACTGAATGGTGACTCAAACAATTACATCCAAACAATAATGTATAATGCGTCGATTAAGGTTAGACATCCAGGTAAGAAGGCATGCCAAATAGCAGTTACTCAAGCAACTGGATTCCAAACTCAAGTATGTATGATAAACCACTGTTGACGTTCATAAAAGCTTCTGAACCGTGCTGTCGACCCAAGCTGGGTTGTACAGCAGGTATATATATATATATGACTGGTTTATTTTCGAAAACAAAACTGACAGTAACATAGCAGCCACAAGGCTGAATTACGACATGTCATTACATCAATCATTAAAGTAGTTAAAATCGAATATCATGAATCATTACAATAGTACAGCTCTTAAAAATCGTTGCAGACGAATTAAATCAGTATCGGGATAAAGCATATAAATTAGTATTTGCAGTAATATCAGCATATCCCTTTATCGGAAGGTAAACAAATATTTAAAATACACAGTGACTTACTATTTGATACAAAGCACAAACATACAGGTTACAATTACTTGTTCAAAAGACGGACCATGAAGGGTACAGCGCTGTTGCGATAGCGTTCAGTTCTACAGCGAGTAGTGTTCAGTTTGTGGGATGACCTTGTCTGCCTACCACTGATCTCACCTCTGGCTGGTGGCAGTAAGTGCAAGAAATGATCGGACTGACTGAGAGAGTTAGCAAAGTGTGTGATCAGTTCAAGACGTCGTGCTTGTAGCGAAGGTAGACCCAAGTCAGAACAGGCATCAGTGTAAGACGTGTATCTCTGTCCCAGTATTATGCGCACAGCTCTCCGTTGGACCTTCTCGATCCTGTCACTAAGTGCAGTGGTGAGCCCGGAGTGCCAAACGGGGGCACAATACTCCAGGACTGGTCGGATGTAAGTCACATACACTGTGACTAGGTCGCCGATGGACACATTAAGGTAGACACTCTACAGAGTGATGTCCTGTGTCACGTGTTTACTGAAACATGTTCTTCCTCACCCTGTCGTTTTTCGCAAAATTGATCATGTTGTAGGGGTAGAACGCATCCATCTGACTGACAGTGTCGAGTTCTGCCATCTGGAACATGGTCAATTCCACAATTAAATGTTAGGGGGCTGAAACTTGTCCCGCTTTGTCAGGGCACTAAAAGCTATCTACCACCTAAATGTCAAAACCATGGCATGTCTAGAACAAGAGATACATTGAAAAAAACTGCTATGATAGAATATTCTCATTAATTATGCAAATGTGCTCCTATTTTGCATAATTAGTATCTTATCTTGTAAAACATTGTCTAAGGTACCTACATACCAAAAATGATGAAAATCCGTTGTTCCCTTCTTGAGTTATCCTCTTCAGAAGTTTTTGACAAAAATGCCTCTGCTATCCCCAAACTAAACACTAGGGGACCCAAACTTATGTCATTTCTTCCTGAGCACAAGAGCTATCTAATACTCAAAAATCGTGACCATAGCATGTTCAGAACACCGTGATAGCAAAACCGGAAGTTGCGCTGCAGTACCAAGGGGAGCCGCTAGGGAGCCCAAAATCTAATCATTTCCAGCTGTTGTCACACACTACCAACACACCAAGTATGAAACCAATCCACCTAACCGTTCTTGAGTTATTTTGTTTACACACACACACACAAACACACACACACACACACACACACACACACACACAAACGCAGGGTAAACTAGAGTTCAGCGACCTCATACCTCCATGAAAATTTCGAGCTTTTGTAAATTTCATGCAATTGACTAACACATTAACATAATTAATGCATGGTGTTGTTAATCATTGACTAACGTACACATGTCACAATTATAAAATTCCCATTCTTAATCATAAAGTGGTTTTGCAATTTTTGCATAAATTATGCAAATATGTTCATCATTACCATATTTGGTATCTGCTTATATTCCACCTATCATAATTAACACGTGTTACATGTATTGAGGTCCAGTTATTGAAAGCACTGGAACTATACAATTTCCTCATTAATTATGCAAATTAAATCCTCATTTGCATAACATGCATATCATTATGAACATCTTTGCCCAAGGTACCTGCATGCCTAATATGATGCCAATCCCTCAATCCTTTCTGCAGTTATCCTCTTTGGAATGTCTTGACAAAAACGCCCCTGCAGTTCCCAAATTCAATGTTAGGGGGCTGAAACTTGCTCCACTTTGTCGTGACACAAACAGTTATCTACCGCTTAAATATCAAGACCATAGCATGTCTAGAACAAGAGATACATTGAAAAAACTGCTATGATATAATATTCTCATTTATTATGCAAATGTGCTCCTATTTTGCATAATTAGTATCTCATCTTGTACCACATTATCTAAGGTACCTACATACCAAAAATCATGAAAATCCACTGTTCCCTTCTTGAGTTATCCTCTTCAGAAGTTTTTGACAAAAATGCCCCTGCTATCCCAAAACTAGACGCTAGGGGGCCCAAACTTATGTCACTTCTTCCTGAGCACAAGAGCTATCTAATACTCAAAAATCGTGACCATAGCATGTTCAGAACACCGTGATAGCAAAACCGGAAGTTGCGCTGCAGTGCCAAGGGGAGCCGCTAGGGGGCCCAAAATCTAATCATTTCCAGCTTTCATCACACACTACCAACACACCAAGTATGAAACCAATCCATCCAACCGTTCTTGAGTTATCTTGTTTACACACACACAGACAAACACACAAACACAGGGTAAACTAGAGTTCGGCGACCTCATACCTCCATGAAAATTTAGAGCTTTCCTAAATTTAATGAAATTGGCTAACACATAGACATAATTTATGCATGGTGTTGCTCATCATTGACTAACGTACACATGTCACAATCATAAAATTCCCATTATTAATCATAAAGCGGTTTTGCAATTTTTACATAAATTATGCAAATAAGCTCCTCATTACCATATTTAGTATCTGCTTATACTCCACCTATCATAATTAACATGTGTTACATTTATTGAAGTCCAGTTATTGAAAACAATGGAATTATACAATTTCCTCATTAATTATGCAAATTAAGTCCTCATTTGCATAACATGTATATCATTATGAACATCTTTGTCTAAGGTACCCGCATGCCTAATATGATGCCAATCTGTCAATCCTTTCTGCAGTTATCCGCTTGGGAGTGTCTTGACAAAAACGCCCCTGCAGTTCCACAATTAAATGTTAGAGGGCTGAAACTGGCTCCACTTTGTCGTGACACAAAAAGTTATCTACCACTTA
>NC_049987.1:4289809-4293088 GCF_000003815.2 Branchiostoma floridae | reverse complement strand
AAATGTACTCCAATTTTGCATAATTAGTATCTTATCTTGTACAACATTGTCTAAGGTACCTACATACCAAAAATCATGAAAATTCGTTGTTCCCTTCTTGAGTTATCGTCTTTAGAAGTTTTTGACAAAAATGCCTCTGCTATCCCAAAATTAGACGCTAGGGGGACCAAACTTATGTTATTTCCTCCCTTACCACAAGAGCTATCTAATACTCAAAAATCGTGGCCATAGCTTGTTCTGAACACCGAGATAGTAAAACCGGAAGTTGCGCTGCAGTACCAAGGGGAGCCGCTAGGGGGCCCAAAATCTAATCATTTTCAGCTTTCATCACACACTACCAACACACCAAGTATGAAACCAATCCACCCAGCCGTTCTTGAGTTATTTTGTTTACACACACACACACAAACACACACACAAACGCGGGGTAAAATATAACCTCCATGACATTTCATGGAGGTAAATATAACCTCCATTCCATTGCATTTCATGGAGGTAAATAACCTCCATGACATTTCATGGAGGTAATGAAAGATTATGCAATGAACGTTCAAGACAAGGAAGTAAAAATTACTAGAAAGGCCGACATTTGCTTAAGAGCAAACACAGCATATTTCAGCCATACCCCTTCCCACGCAACATTGGACTGTTCCAAATCACCCCTGCGCCAAAATGGAACATCCTCTTAACAGTACATTATCCCCCAAAGTGGACTGGTATTGTGACTTGATTCCAGGTAAAGATAGAGCTTGCTTCTATTTTTCAGAAAATGACAATAATCACACCTTCCATTTAGAAAATTTTCATCATGACTGAAAATTGTTGAATGACTTCATGTAATGTCATTAACAATTTTCAGTACGATAACTAGGTGTAAGTTTAAAAAAAAGTATAAGCTCCTTGTGATGTGGGTACATTTATTATTGCAGTGAACTTTTTTTATTCAAGTAGGGCATACGATTTAATAATTATCAAGCAGGTGCAGGTACTGTAGGAGCGTTTGTTTTCTTCAAGCTGTAAAACTGTTAAACTGTTTTACTTTGTATGCAATTAGCCATCGAGCCTATTCTTATTTTAGTTTAACAACTCAGTCCTGCCAGACCCGGAAGATACGATTGAACCTTGTTCGAGGATTTATTTTCGTCTGTCTGGTCAGTCTGTTCATACCCTGGCGCTGAGAGTGTTTTATTGGGCTGAAACTCTGGCAGTTTAAAGTTACTTACAATTTAAATGTTCAAAGTTTATGTCAAACAACAACAGCACTAGGAACACATACATTTGCTCTGGAGAAAATACAGCAGTTTTCGCAAGTTCCAGTTCAGTGATAGAAATGTGGCCACTATAGACAGGTGGTCACTATAGAGAAAAATGCTGATCTATTGACTAGGAGCCATACGTTACACATGATTTCAGTACACTGATCATTAATCATATAAACATTACACAGGTAAGCCAATTGTTTAGATGTACAATTAAGTTCAAATAATTCTGAAGAGAAATATTGATGAGAAAATAATCATTCTCGCCACAGTCTAACTTATAATTACGTATCAAAACTAAACGCAGATTTTCTAACTAACGCACCTTTCGCCGACTTCATCAAAGGACCGCCGGCTATCAATCAAACACGGCTGTTGATTAGACTTAGAGTTTCAAACAGTCATGTGCTGTGTGCCAGTTGACAGCGAACTTCATGCTACGTGATGTTTTACATTGCTTGGACCTTCTTTCCTACAGCGGTGCTTCTACAAAATATTTAGACTGTAACACTGAGTCCCACGTGTTTTATAGAATAGAATTTGACGCAGAACAGCGTTTTTTGCTGGGTATTTTTCTTGAAACATGTCCGTGGAAATATCAGCGAGGCGGCGACGTAGGGATATCAGACCGTCAACAAAAGTCGCACGGCGGCTAACGGCGCAGCGAAGATACTAGCGCTATAAATAAGCGCTTCAACTAAGGATGGCAACCCGTACAATATTTTTGTATACTGTTGAGCTAAGTAAAGTTTGTTGTTTATGAGGTTTTAGTGTCTTTGAAGCTTTGACCCGAAATATTTTAAAGTCAAACTGCTGAAGAGAAGTAAGTGACTGCTACGATTATCGTAGATATGGCCCTAAAAAAACTGATAAAAGAAGCCTTCTCAATAGTCTAAAATGCAAGAGCTTCCGGGGGGACTTCGCCCACCTGGGTCCCCCCCACAGTGGCCCTGCCCCTGGACCCCGCCAGGGACATTCGGCGGCCCCCGGACCCCTGTCCGACGCTTTAAAAAAAATCCTGGCGAGAAGTCTGTACTGCCTGAGTCTTCAAGTTAACGTATTGTGTGGTCCCGCTTATGAATATTAATTAGCCTTCGCTTTCCTCTTCGCTGATTGGCTGAACCATTAATTGAATTAACTCTTCCTGCCGGCTAGACGCAGGTGCAGATGTCGGCTCTGTGGGGTGAACGTCCGAAAGGTCATGGCATGGAGAACGAAAGAAAACCATTTCCCCTAAAAAAAGTGCTGTAATTAAGCCTTTTACATTACTTTATGCCAAAATTTTTACTTGGATCATTTTACCAACTATCTTATGCCTATCTATACCAAATGTTACTCATACCAGGGTACAGGGGTGCAAAATATACCGTTATAAGACCGTCAACAACAGTCGCACGGAGCTAACAGCGCAGCGAAAATACCATCGCTAGCGTTTCAACTTCGGATAACAAGTTATAAGTACTGTTGAACTCAGTAACGTTAAAGTTTGTTTTTAGTTGCCTTTGACGGTTTGACCTGAAATAGCGTTACGCTAAACTCCTGAATAGAAGTTAAGTGACTGCTGCGATTATCATAGATATGCCCCAAGAACTGATACAATATATGATAAAGCCTTCTGAATAGTCTAAAATGCGAGAGCCTTAGGCGGGCTTCGCTCCCCCTGGCGGGAACACTGCTATATACGGGATCATGAGGCCCCGCTTATGAATATTAATTAGCCTTTGGCCTCCTCTTCGCTGATTGGCTAGGTCTTTGATTCAATTAACTCTCCGGCTGACGCGCACAGGTGTGGCTCTGTGCGGGGTCACGGAAGGTCACGTCAGGAGGCCAAAAGAAAACAAATTTCCCCTCAGAAAAGTGCCAAAATTAATCATTTTAAAGTTGTTTATGTCAAAAATTTTACTTGAATCTTGTTACCAAGTAGCTAATGCCTATCTATACCAAATTTCAGGTCATTTAATTGTAATACCAGGGTACAGGAGCCAAAAGTTCCTTTTGGTCAAAAATTGGCCAAAAATCG
>NC_049987.1:4283113-4289544 GCF_000003815.2 Branchiostoma floridae | reverse complement strand
TAATACCAGGGTACAGGGGCCAAAAGTGTCCTTTTTTGGTCAAAAATTGGTAAAAAAATCGCAAAATAAGCTTTGTGTACTGTACACCAAAGTGTATGATTTATAGAGGGATTATCAAGGCACATTGTGTCAAGTTCAGTCATTCGGTTGCATACCAAGGTACAGGAGCCAAAAGTGTCCTTTTTTGGTCAAAAATTGGTCAAAAAATCGCAAAAATAAGCATTTTGTTGTACTGCACACCAAAAGTGTTATTGAATTTATATGGGGGCATTATCAAGGCACATCTCTGTCAAATTTCAGCTCATTTGGTTGTAATACCAGGGTACAGGGGCCAAAATATACAGTTTTGGTCTAAAATTGACCAAAAAATCTCAATAAAATCATTTTAGAGTCAGATATGAAAAAACTGAGAAAAAAGCATCAAGGTATTAGCCCATTCTACCCCTGTGCCAAATTTCAGGTCATTCGGTCCATGAACGGCGGAGATGAATCACTTTGAAGATTTGACAGGAGAAAGAAAGAAGAAAGAAAGAAGAAACATTACGAATACAATATATTTCACCATACTATGTATGGCTGAAATATAATTAACGATTATATTCTTCAGCATACTAACTCGATTGTGACACTATATCAAAGACTTGTGTCAGCCCTTCTTGTTATGTTAATCAGGATGTTAAGTCTTATTCTTTACACCTATTTTGTACTTTGTGTAATAGTCGTTGCCACACATTGTGCCATGTACAATTGTCGTGCAGTTAAGTTTCTCTACAAAATATATACAGGTTTGCGTGTGAGTAATTTATGCGGGATAGATTAACATGAATATTAAAATTGACGTTAAAAACACTTCCGGTTAAAAATGTACTATGCATGAGCCCTACCAAAGAAGTTCCTTATGCATTATCATCAAATTCGTAGATTGAATCTTTAAAAAGAGAATGGACTTTCCTTGTGCCGACAACTTCAATGTAGTGGACCAGTTCAATAACCCTTCTGCTAAAAAATTAACTTAGTCTGTGCAACACAAACTCCGCTGTCCAGGGCTGTAACTGGCCCCTGCTCTAGGGGGCCGGCGGATGTTGGGCGGGCTGATATACAGCGAGATTTAATCAGATTAAGCGAGATTTATTCAGGCTAAAATTAACTGTGCGAGAATGGACTCTTCCATTGGCCAGCTTGTTGTTGGCATCCGTCTGTCTTGGAAGACAATGGTAGGCGGACGGGTTTAAGGCGACCCGTCTGCCTGGCCTGCACTTGGGTTTTTTTAGGTGAAGGAGGGGTGTGCACGTCTTTCTCCACCCTCTCGTCCACTGGCGCACTAGTCCTACAGGGGCAACTGTATGCAACGTGTAAGACGGCTCCAGCAGATGCAGGTTTGTTGTTTGGAGTTTCCGTCTCCTAGGAGGATTTCCGACCAAGGATGCAAGGGGTTCCTCCTACCCATGACTCATGTGTCATGGCGGGTGCGTCATGCCCGAACATGCCCCTATGGCCTGTCGCCACCACAAAGGCCTGTCACTGCCACTAGCCGCAGCTATGTACTCATTTACACCTGAGTTAGGTGAGGAAAGTCGTGTAAAGTGCCTTTCCCAAGGGCACAAGATCGGTGACACGGCAAGCGGATTTGAACCCCGGACCTCTCGGGCCTGAGACCAACGCGCTCCCGATCGTGCCACGCGGTCCCAGATGTGAAATGCACTGGACTAGAAACACTTTCTCTAAAATAAAATGGACTTTGCCTAAGCACTCCAGTCCAAAATCAAATTTAGCAAAATAACTCTCTCGCAGTGTAATGGAGTATTGTAGCGCTATCTTCATGTAAACTGGACCCGTTCAATTACAGCTCTTCTCATCAAAGAACGGACTTCGCATAATCACCCTGTCCAGAATTGCATTTAAACGATTGCCCCTCCCTGTGTGAGGATGGACTCTTCTATAGGCACGTGCATCAAAAACACTTCTGCTAAAAAAAGATAAACATATCAACGTATCTGTAAAATATAACTGGGGGGGGGGGGGGGGGTCTGTTGTAAAATTTCTTTAGTCGGAGCATGCTGGCTAGACTACACCTTCCTACGTGGGTCCCGGGATCGTGAAATTCGGCAATAAAATCGGGAAATTGGCCAGGGGAATCAGTACACGCTATTAGGTTAAATCAGGTTGGGATTACGCGGCCGACCAAAGTCTCTCGTAGCAAAACTTCCCATATATTCTCCCTATAACAGCCAGCGTAGTTAGTCTGGTGGAGACTACATGTTAGCCCTTGAGCCGAGAAGTTGGAAGCCGTCTGACATCCATGCTAATCTTTGTCTAGCTGTTGCAAGTTCTGCTGTCAACATCTCAAAATATAGCGTAAAATTGTCGTCTTCATACTTTTACGTATTACGCAATATCTAAATTATGGAATATCGGAGAAAATAGCAAAACAGTAACGCAGTGAACAAACCCCGCAGTGACGCAAGTGCAGTGAGAGGGCACCTTTAGATAAGCACACCGGGGATTTGTCATGCAGGGAGGGTTTGAAGCTCCCTGGTACAAGCGTCACTGCTCACCCGTAAATTTTCTATTCGAAACAATCATTTCTCAATGTCTTTGTCAACCAACATGAACGCTAGTCATCATCGGTGCCAGATTCCGGTAGACTACTGGTAGCTGCGATCAAAATAATGACCGGAAAAACAAATTATTCTCTTGCATGTCCATTTTATGTTCAGTTCAATTACGGTCCTGACTATACTGTGTGGACTCATTGGGGTGCTGCTATAACAAGCATTTCTTTCCCACATTTCTTCATCATTCACCATCGTCATCATTTGTAACAAATCCCACACTTCTTTAATTCAAAGTCGTCGTAATTGCATCCGTACAGAATCCCGTATTTCTTCCACTAACAATCGTCAGATTTGCATTTGTAAGAAATCACGCATTTTTTCAATCGCAATCGTCAAAATTGCATTTGTAAACAATCCCCCATTTCTTTTATTCGCAATCGTCATAATCGCATTCGTAAAAATCCCGCATGTCTTTCATTCACTGTTGTTATATCTGCAATTATAAAAAAATCCCACATTTCTTTAATTCACAATCGTCATAAATGCATTTTTGTAAAAATAAAATCGCGCATTTACGATCATGTATGGAGGCGTGGGTTTTTTTGGCCGTCATCTGGTCATGGAATTTCCCATGACTCATGCAGCTGCATGTTCAGACAGGACACCACTGTCGCCGTAGAGGCGTGGGGATTTTGGGCCGTCACCTCGTCAGGGAATTTCCCATTACTCATGATCATGCAGGTGCATGTTCAGACACGACACCACTGTCGCCGTAGAGGCGTGGGGATTTTGGGCCGTCACCTCGTCAGGGAATTTCCCATTACTCATGATCATGCAGGTGCATGTTCAGACACGACACCACTGTCGCCGTAGAGGCGTGGGGGTTTTGGGCCGTCACCTCGTCAGGGAATTTCCCATTACTCATGATCATGCAGGTGCATGTTCAGACAGGACACCACTGTCGCCGTAGACGTAGAAAAGCGTGTTTTGTGTTGTGTGCTCTGGACAAGCTTAGCGTCTTCTGTGTGAAATGGAAGATCCAAGACTAAATCTTTATTGACACGACAAAAGTACAGCGACTTTCGTGAGGATTATAACAAGTACTTAAAGTACAACTAAGCAGACGTATATGCATATTTACAGATATGAATAAGTCAACATATTGTTCTAGCATGTCATTTACATAATTCGAACATTGCCTGCAAATTTCTTGAGTTACAAACAAACTCTTACCAATCTAACGTTTGCGGGAGTTTTTCCACGCTAAAAACACTTTTTGGGCGGAACTCGGTGTAATACATCAATGGGACCTTATACAAGTATTGTGTATGCAAGCTGTAGCAGTCTTTCACTCCGTCACTTACAAGAAGATACAACGCAACGTTTGCTAGAAGTAATTAGTCAGTGGTATTGTACTATCATTGTTATTCTTAGACGGTTATTCGTTTGATGACGTGAACTGCAACAGACTGAGATGTACTAGTAACCAATGTTTAGTGATATGAGCGGAGTTGTGTAGCTGTCTGTCAGGTAAGACAGAATACAAAAACGAGAGATTTCTACGGCAGTTCAGGAGAGCAGATATTTGTCTGGTACTGAGACAGATTGTGAAGACAGGGGATTTCTAAGGTAAGAGAGTTCAGTGCAGTAGAGACAATATAGAACTTCACCAAAGTGAGAGATCATTATTATGAAGTCCGTTACAACGTTAAAAAGTCTTCCATACCCTGCGTACGGAAATTCTTGTCTCTGCGTCATTTCTTTATCCTTCATTTGCTGATCATTGAATTCCAGTCGGCAACTTATAGAACCTGTATATATTTGTTACATGTCTAAGCCTCTATCGTTGGGGATCTCGTCGTAACTTTCTTAACTTAACAACACACTAACCCTTCATGCTTGTGGCTCTTGCCGTCCTGCCGTTTCCGACAAGAGTACAAGATCACATTTCCTAACCATCCCATCGAATTCCTTCATACATCACATGCACACTAACCCTTCATGCTTGTGTCTCTTGCCGTCCTGCCGTTTCCGACAAGAGTACAAGATCATATTTCCTAACCATCCCATCCAATCCCTTCATACAACACACTAACCCTTCATGCTTGTGTCTCTTGCCGTCCTGCCATTTCCAACAAGAGCACAAGATCACATTTCCTAGTCATCTCATCACGTCACTTCTTCTTCTTCTTCTTAATGTTCAGGTGGCCACCATCATCTTGCTGATGTTTCTGCCACACTTAAAAGAGATGCTGGTACAGGAGGTTGTCTGTTGTAATTTCAAGTAATGTTATGTCTTGGGGTGGGGGTCTACTGTAACTGTTAGTGTAGATTTGCCACCTTGTCCCTGAAGGATTCCAAGGATGGGGCAGTCACAATCTCTGCAGGAAGCAGGTTCCACTCGGACACAGTTCGTGGAAAGAATGACATCTGTCTTTGCTGTGTTCTGCCTAGAGGAATATTGTAGTAGACAGGGTGAGACTGTCTTGTCTGACGTTTGGGTTGGCTAAGTGTAGGAAAGTTCTTAGAGTTGATGGTCACCATTCCATGATGGAACTTGTAGAAGGTACAGAGTCTTGCACGTTTACGGCGAGTCTGCAGAGTGTCCCATGAGAGTTCTTGTAGCATTTCACCAACACTTGGCTTGAGGACTGACGGAAACGATGACATACCCATCTTGCCGCTCTGCGTTGTACTTTCTCAACAGTGTTGACGTCCTTGGCAGTATGAGGGTCCCATACTACACTGCCGTATTCAAGGGAAGATCTCACTAGAGCTTTATAGGCTGCCTCCTTGATGGCTTTGCAATTGACTTTGACGTTGCGGCACATGAAACCTAGTGTTTTGTTTGCTTTGTTTGAAATGTTCATGATGTGTGGGCCCCACTTTAGGTCTTTGGTGAGTGTCAAACCAAGGTATTTCACTTGGATCTCTTTTTGGAGAATATGGCCATGCAGTTGGTACTGTGTCTTCCTGCTGCGAGTCATATAGACGGTTGAGCATTTTTGGGGGTGGAATGACATCTGCCATCGCTTCTCCCACTCTGCAAGCTTGTCAAGGTCTTTCTGAAGGCAAACTTGGTCATGGGCAACCATGATGGTTTTGTGGCAAACTGTGTCATCTGCAAACAGCCTTGGAGATGAGGACAAGTCATTTGGCAGGTCATTTATAAAAATGAGGAACAAGGAGGGACCTAAGACGGAGCCGTGTGGGACTCCTGATTCCACTGGAACATACTCTGACCTTGTGCCATTCACGATAACGGCCTGCTTCCTATTCAGCAAGAACTCTCGAATCCAAGTGTTGACCTTACCATCAATGTCGTAATGCCTCAGTTTGTGCACTAGAAGACTGTGACTAACTTTGTCAAATGCCTTAGAAAAGTCTAAGACAAGGAGGTCTTCTTGGTGACCCTTTTCAAGTGTTGCTGAGACCTCATCAACTAGACCCAAGAGTTGGGTCTCGCATGAGCGGCCTTTCCGAAATCCATGTTGTTGTGTACAAAGGATCTGATACTGTTCGCAGTAGGTCATGATGTTGCTTACAATGATATGTTCCAGAAGGTTGCATGGAATGCTGGTTAAAGATATCGGTCTATAGTTCTCTGCTTTGTAGCGCTCCCCCTTTTTGAACACTGGGCATACATGAGCACACTTCCAGTCATCCGGGACGACCCCGACTTCATAGAACACACTAATCCGTCAAATCTGAATGACGCCACCCGTCCCGTCATACACCGCAAAACAAAATGGCGGCGCCCATAAAATCTAACAAAAAAAAGAACAGGTTCTGCTACGCAAACCTGTAAATAATAAGAAGACAGATTCTGGAGAACTTTATTGCGCGTAACAGGTAACGTTAACTGTTACAATGTAA